>NW_026907084.1:0-197571 GCF_033978795.1 Nerophis ophidion
TTCAGGCATTATTAGACATATTGCATGTGTATTTTTGGAGTTATGTTTCATAAACTGACATTTGAGTTTGACCAATATAAGGCCAGTAAAACCTGATTTTTGTATTTTTGAACCTTTCCAAAATACCTGATTCAGGTCAAACTCACATAAATTCAATATTACAGGCTTTTTTGGACAAAGTTTCATGTTTGATTTTGGAGTTATGATTATAAAGCTTTCATGTTTAGGTTGACAGTCACACTGTTATATTGAATAAAAAAACTAACTTGTGTCTTTAGAAACCTTACAAAAGATCATTTTTCTAGTACAACTAACAAAAAATACATATCTCTAGGCATTATTAGCCATTTTGCATGTGTTGTTTAGAAGTTATGTTTGAATTACATTTTTATTAGCTTTTTTCGCATTATCTCAGGATTCTAAGAACATATTAGTCATATTGAGTAAAAAACTACTTTTTGCATTTGCAAGATTTAAAAAAGCATATGTTTCCAGTAAAACTCCCAAAGATGCATTATTTCAGGCATTATTAGCCATTTTCCATGTGTGGTGTAGGAGTTATGTTTAAATAACTGTCATATTGAGTGTTACAGTATACAGTCATATTGAGTAATACCTCATTTTTGTATTTGCAAACCATAGAAAAACAACTGTATCTAGTAAAACTCACATGTATTCAATATCACAGGCATTTTTAGACACTTTGCACGTTTGGATTAGGAATTATGTTGGAATACATTTTTATTGCTTTATTCGCATTATCTCAGGATTCTAAGTACATTACTGTCAAATTGAGTAAAACATTACTTTTTGTTTTGTAAACGGTACCAAATGTTTTTTTTTTCAGAAAACTCTCAAAGATGCATTTCTTCAGGCATTATTAGACATATTGCATGTGTATTTTTGGAGTTATGTTTCATAAACTGACATTTTGAGTTTGACCCAATATGAGGCCAGTAAAACCTGATTTTTGTATTTTTGAACCTTTCCAAAATACCTGATTCAGGTCAAACTCACATAAATTCAATATTAGAGGCTATTTTAGACAAAGTTCATGTTTGGTTTTGGAGTTATGATTATAAACCTTTCATGTTTAGGTTGACAGTCACACTGTATATTGAATAAAAAACTAACTTGTGTCTTTAGAAACCTTACAAAAGATCATTTTTCTAGTAATACTAACAAAAATACATATCTCTAGGCATTATTAGCCATTTTGCATGTGTTGTTTAGAAGTTATGTTTGGAAACATTTGTATTGCTTTTTTCGCATAATCCTCAGGATTCTAAGAACATTATAGTCATATTGAGTAAAAAACTACTTTTTGCATTTGCAAGATTAAAAAAGCATATGTTTCCAGTAGAACTCCCAAAGATGCATTATTTCAGGCATTATTAGCCATTTTCCATGTGTGGTGTAGGAGTTATGTTTAAATAACTGTCATATTGAGTGTTACAGTATACAGTCATATTGAGTAATACCTCATTTTTGTATTTGCAAACCATAGAAAAACAACTGTATCTGGTAAAACTCACATGTATTCAATATCACAGGCATTTTTAGACACTTTGCACGTTTGGATCAGGAATTATGTTGGAATACATTTTTATTGCTTTATTCGCATTATATCAGGATTCTAAGTACATTACTGTCAAATTGAGTAAAACATTACTTTTTGTTTTTGCAAACGGTACCAAATGTTTTTTTTTTAGGAAAACTCTCAAAGATGCATTTCCTCAGGCATTATTAGACATAATTCATGTGTATTTTTGGAGTTATGTTTCATAAAACTGACATTTTGAGTTTGACCAATATGAGGCCAGTAAAACCTGATTTTTTTATTTTTGAACCTTTCCAAAATACCTGATTCAGGTCAAACTCACATAAATTCAATATTACAGGCTATTTCAGACAAAGTTCATGTTTGGTTTTGGAGTTATGATTATAAACCTTTCATATTTTTATTGACAGTCACACTGTTATATTGAATAAGAAAACTAGCTTGTGTCTTTAGAAACCTTACAAAAGATAATTTTTCTAGTACTACTAGCAAAAATACATACCTCTAGGCATTATTAGCCATTTTGCATGTGTTGTTTAGAAGTTATGTTTGAAAAAATTTTACTGCTTTTTTCGCATTATCTCAGGATTCTAAGAACATTATAGTCATATTGAGTAAAAAACTACTTTCTGCATTTGCTAGATTTAAAAAAGCATATGTTTCCAGTAGAACTCCCAAAGATGCATTATTTCAGGCATTATTAGCCATTTTCCATGTGTGGTGTAGGAGTTATGTTTAAATAACTGTCATATTGAGTGTTACAGTATACAGTCATATTGAGTAATACCTCATTTTTGTATTTGCAAACCATAGAAAAACAACTGTATCTAGTAAAACTCACATGTATTCAATATCACAGGCATTTTTAGACACTTTGCACGTTTGGATTAGGAATTATGTTGGAATACATTTTTATTGCTTTATTCTGCATTATCTCTGGATTCTAAGTACATTACTGTCAAATTGAGTAAAACATTACTTTTTGTTTTTGCAAACGGTAACAAATGTTTTTTTTTTCAGGAAAACTCTCAAAGATGCATTCCTTCAGCATTATTAGACATATTGCATGTGTATTTTTGGAGTTATGTTTCATAAACTGACATTTTGAGTTTGACCAATATGAGGCCAGTAAAACCTGATTTTTGTATTTTTGAACCTTTCCAAAATACCTGATTCAGGTCAAACTCACATAAATTCAATATTACAGACTTTTTTAGACAAAGTTCATGGTTTGGTTTTGGAGTTATGATTATTAAAGCTTTCAGGTTTAGGTTGACAGTCACACTGTTATATTGAATAAAAAAACTAACTTGTGTCTTTAGAAACTTACAAAAGATCATTTTTCTAGTACTACTACAAAAATAAATATCTCTAGGCATTATTAGCCATTTTGCATGTGTTGTTTAGAAGTTATGTTTGAATACATTTTTATTGCTTTTTTCGCATTATCTCAGGATTCTAAGAACATTATAGTCATATTGAGTAAAAAAAGTACTTTTTGCATTGCAAGATTTAAAAAAACATATGTTTCCAGTAAAACTCCCGAAGATGCATTATTTCAGGCATTATTAGCCATTTTCATGTGTGGTGTAGGAGTTATGTTTAAATAACTGTCATATTGAGTGTTACAGTATTACAGTCATATTGAGTAATACCTCATTTTTGTATTTGCAAACCATAGAAAAACAACTGTATCTAGTAAAACTCACATGTATTCAATATCACAGGCATTTTTAGACACTTTGCAGTTTGGATTAGGAATTATGTTGGAATACATTTTTATTGCTTTATTCGCATTATCTCAGGATTCTAAGTACATTACTGTCAAATTGAGTAAAACATTACTTTTTGTTTTTGCAAACGGTACCAAAATGTTTTTTTTCAGGAAAACTCTCAAAGATGCATTCCTTCAGGCATTATTAGACATATTGCATGTGTATTTTTGAAGTTATGTTTCATAAACTGACATTTTGAGTTTGACCAATATGAGGCCAGTAAAACCTGATTTTTGTATTTTTGAACCTTTCCAAAATACCTGATTCAGGTCAAACTCACATAAATTCAATATTACAGGCTTTTTTAGACAAAGTTCATGTTTGGTTTTGGAGTTATGATTATAAAGCTTTCATGTTTAGGTTGACAGTCACACTGTTATATTGAATAAAAAAAACTAACTTGTGTCTTTAGAAACCTTACAAAAGATCATTTTTCTAGTACTACTAACAAAAATACATATCTCTAGGCATTATTAGCCATTTTGCATGTGTTGTTTAGAAGTTATGTTTGAATACATTTTTATTGCTTTTTTCGCATTATCTCGGATTCTAAGAACATTTTAGTCATATTGAGTAAAAAACTACTTTTTGCATTTGCAAGATTTAAAAAAGCATGTTTTCCAGTAAAACTCCCAAAGATGCATTATTTCAGGCATTATTAGCCATTTTCCATGTGTGTGTAGGAGTTATGTTTAAATAACTGTCATATTGAGTGTTACAGTATACAGTCATATTGAGTAATACCTCATTTTTGTATTTGCAACATAGAAAAAACAACTGTATCTAGTAAAACTCACATGTATTCAATATCACAGGCATTTTTAGACACTTTGCACGTTTGGATTAGGAATTATGTTGGAATACATTTTTATTGCTTTATTCGCATTATCTCAGGATTCTAAGTACATTACTGTCAAATTGAGTAAAACATTACTTTTTGTTTTTGTAAACGGTACCAAATGTTTTTTTTTTCAGGAAAACTCTCAAAGATGCATTTCTTCAGGCATTATTGGACATATTGCATGTGTATTTTTGGAGTTATGTTTCATAAACTGACATTTTGAGTTTGACCAATATGAGGCCAGTAAAACCAGATTTTTGTATTTTTGAACCTTTCCAAAATACCTGATTCAGGTCAAACTCACATAAATTCAATATTAGAGGCTATTTTAGACAAAGTTCATGTTTGGTTTTGGAGTTATGATTATAAACCTTTCATGTTTAGGTTGACAGTCACACTGTTATATTGAATAAAAAAACTAACTTGTGTCTTTAGAAACCTTACAAAAGATCATTTTTCTAGTAATACTAACAAAAATACATATCTCTAGGCATTATTAGCCATTTTGCATGTGTTGTTTAGAAGTTATGTTTGAATACATTTGTATTGCTTTTTTCGCATTATCTCAGGATTCTAAGAACATTATAGTCATATTGAGTAAAAAACTACTTTTTGCATTTGCAAGATTTAAAAAAGCATATGTTTCCAGTAGAACTCCCAAAGATGCATTATTTCAGGCATTATTAGCCATTTTCCATGTGTGGTGTAGGAGTTATGTTTAAATAACTGTCATATTGAGTGTTACAGTATACAGTCATATTGAGTAATACCTCATTTTTGTATTTGCAAACCATAGAAAAACAACTGTATCTGGTAAAACTCACATGTATTCAATATCACAGGCATTTTTAGACACTTTGCACGTTTGGATTAGGAATTATGTTGGAATACATTTTTATTGCTTTATTCGCATTATCTCAGGATTCTAAGTACATTACTGTCAAATTGAGTAAAACATTACTTTTTGTTTTTGCAAACGGTACCAAATGTTTTTTTTTCAGGAAAACTCTCAAAGATGCATTTCCTCAGGCATTATTAGACATATTTCATGTGTATTTTTGGAGTTATGTTTCATAAAACTGACATTTTGAGTTTGACCAATATGAGGCCAGTAAAACCTGATTTTTGTATTTTTGAACCTTTCCAAAATACCTGATTCAGGTCAAACTCACATAAATTCAATATTACAGGCTATTTTAGACAAAGTTCATGTTTGGTTTTGGAGTTATGATTATAAACCTTTCATATTTTTATTGACAGTCACACTGTTATATTGAATAAGAAAACTAGCTTGTGTCTTTAGAAACCTTACAAAAGATAATTTTTCTAGTACTACTAACAAAAATACATATCTCTAGGCATTATTAGCCATTTTGCATGTGTTGTTTAGAAGTTATGTTTGAATACATTTTTATTGCTTTTTTCGCATTATCTCAGGATTCTAAGAACATTATAGTCATATTGAGTAAAAAACTACTTTTTGCATTTGCAAGATTTAAAAAAGCATATGTTTCCAGTAGAACTCCCAAAGATGCATTATTTCAGGCATTATTAGCCATTTTCCATGTGTGGTGTAGGAGTTATGTTTAAATAACTGTCATATTGAGTGTTACAGTATACAGTCATATTGAGTAATACCTCATTTTTGTATTTGCAAACCATAGAAAAACAACTGTATCTAGTAAAACTCACATGTATTCAATATCACAGGCATTTTTAGACACTTTGCACGTTTGGATTAGGAATTATGTTGGAATACATTTTTATTGCTTTATTCGCATTATCTCAGGATTCTAAGTACATTACTGTCAAATTGAGTAAAACATTACTTTTTGTTTTTGCAAACGGTACCAAATGTTTTTTTTTTCAGGAAAACTCTCAAAGATGCATTTTTTCAGGCATTATTAGACATATTGCATGTGTATTTTTGGAGTTATGTTTCATAAACTGACATTTTGAGTTTGACCAATATGAGGCCAGTAAAACCTGATTTTTGTATTTTTGAACCTTTCCAAAATACCTGATTCAGGTCAAACTCACATAAATTCAATATTACAGACTTTTTTAGACAAAGTTCATGTTTGGTTTTGGAGTTATGATTATAAAGCTTTCATGTTTAGGTTGACAGTCACACTGTTATATTGAATAAAAAAACTAACTTGTGTCTTTAGAAACCTTACAAAAGATCATTTTTCTAGTACTACTAACAAAAATACATATCTCTAGGAATTATTAGCCATTTTGCATGTGTTGTTTAGAAGTTATGTTTGAATACATTTTTATTGCTTTTTTCGCATTATCTCAGGATTCTAAGAACATTTTAGTCATATTGAGTAAAAAACTACTTTTTGCATTTGCAAGATTTAAAAAAGCATATGTTTCCAGTAAAACTCCCAAAGATGCATTATTTCAGGCATTATTAGCCATTTTCCATGTGTGGTGTAGGAGTTATGTTTAAATAACTGTCATATTGAGTGTTACAGTATACAGTCATATTGAGTAATACCTCATTTTTGTATTTACAAACTATAGAAAAACAACTGTATCTAGTAAAACTCACATGTATTCAATATCGCAGGCATTTTTAGACACTTTGCACGTTTGGATTAGGAATTATGTTGGAATACATTTTTTATTGCTTTAGTCGCATTATCTCAGGATTCTAAGTACATTACTGTCAAATTGAGTAAAACATTACTTTTTGTTTTTGCAAACGGTACCAAATGTTTTTTTTTTCAGGAAAACTCTCAAAGATGCATTTCTTCAGGCATTATTAGACATATTGCGTGTGTATTTTTGGAGTTATGTTTCATAAACTGACATTTTGAGTTTGACCAATATGAGGCCAGTAAAACCTGATTTTTGTATTTTTGAACCTTTCCAAAATACCTGATTCAGGTCAAACTCACATAAATTCAATATTACAGACTTTTTTAGACAAAGTTCATGTTTGGTTTTGGAGTTATGATTATAAAGCTTTCATGTTTAGGTTGACAGTCACACTGTTATATTGAATAAAAAAACTAACTTGTGTCTTTAGAAACCTTACAAAAGATCATTTTTCTAGTACTACTAACAAAAATACATATCTCTAGGCATTATTAGCCATTTTGCATGTGTTGTTTAGAAGTTATGTTTGAATACATTTTTATTGCTTTTTTCGCATTATCTCAGGATTCTAAGAACATTATAGTCATATTGAGTAAAAAACTACTTTTTGCATTTGCAAGATTTAAAAAAGCATATGTTTCCAGTAGAACTCCCAAAGATGCATTATTTCAGGCATTATTAGCCATTTTCCATGTGTGGTGTAGGAGTTATGTTTAAATAACTGTCATATTGAGTGTTACAGTATACAGTCATATTGAGTAATACCTCATTTTTGTATTTGCAAACCATAGAAAAACAACTGTATCTAGTAAAACTCACATGTATTCAATATCACAGGCATTTATAGACACTTTGCACGTTTGGATTAGGAATTATGTTGGAATACATTTTTATTGCTTTATTCGCATTATCTCAGGATTCTAAGTACATTACTGTCAAATTGAGTAAAACATTACTTTTTGTTTTTGCAAACGGTACCAAATGTTTTTTTTTTCAGGAAAACTCTCAAAGATGCATTTCTTCAGGCATTATTAGACATATTGCGTGTGTATTTTTGGAGTTATGTTTCATAAACTGACATTTTGAGTTTGACCAATATGAGGCCAGTAAAACCTGATTTTTGTATTTTTGAACCTTTCCAAAATACCTGATTCAGGTCAAACTCACATAAATTCAATATTACAGGCTATTTTAGACAAAGTTCATGTTTGGTTTTGGAGTTATGATTATAAACCTTTCATATTTTTATTGACAGTCACACTGTTATATTGAATAAGAAAACTAGCTTGTGTCTTTAGAAACCTTACAAAAGATAAGTTTTCTAGTACTACTAACAAAAATACATATCTCTAGGCATTATTAGCCATTTTGCATGTGTTGTTTAGAAGTTATGTTTGAATACATTTTTATTGCTTTTTTCGCATTATCTCAGGATTCTAAGAACATTATAGTCATATTGAGTAAAAAACTACTTTCTGCATTTGCTAGATTTAAAAAAGCATATGTTTCCAGTAGAACTACCAAAGATGCATTATTTCAGGCATTATTAGCCATTTTCCATGTGTGGTGTAGGAGTTATGTTTAAATAACTGTCATATTGAGTGTTACAGTATACAGTCATATTGAGTAATACCTCATTTTTGTATTTGCAAACCATAGAAAAACAACTGTATCTAGTAAAACTCACATGTATTCAATATCACAGGCATTTTTAGACACTTTGCACGTTTGGATTAGGAATTATGTTGGAATACATTTTTATTGCTTTATTCGCATTATCTCAGGATTCTAAGTACATTACTGTCAAATTGAGTAAAACATTACTTTTTGTTTTTGCAAACGGTACCAAATGTTTTTTTTCAGGAAAACTCTCAAAGATGCATTCCTTCAGGCATTATTAGACATATTGCATGTGTATTTTTGAAGTTATGTTTCATAAACTGACATTTTGAGTTTGACCAATATGAGGCCAGTAAAACCTGATTTTTGTATTTTTGAACCTTTCCAAAATACTTGATTCAGGTCAAACTCACATAAATTCAATATTACAGGCTTTTTTAGACAAAGTTCATGTTTGGTTTTGGAGTTATGATTATAAAGCTTTCATGTTTAGGTTGACAGTCACACTGTTATATTGAATAAAAAAACTAACTTGTGTCTTTAGAAACCTTACAAAAGATCATTTTTCTAGTACTACTAACAAAAATACATATCTCTAGGCATTATTAGCCATTTTGCATGTGTTGTTTAGAAGTTATGTTTGAATACATTTTTATTGCTTTTTTCGCATTATCTCAGGATTCTAAGAACATTTTAGTCATATTGAGTAAAAAACTACTTTTTGCATTTGCAAGATTTAAAAAAGCATATGTTTCCAGTAAAACTCCCAAAGATGCATTATTTCAGGCATTATTAGCCATTTTCCATGTGTGGTGTAGGAGTTATGTTTAAATAACTGTCATATTGAGTGTTACAGTATACAGTCATATTGAGTAATACCTCATTTTTGTATTTGCAAACCATAGAAAAACAACTGTATCTAGTAAAACTCACATGTATTCAATATCACAGGCATTTTTAGACACTTTGCACGTTTGGATTAGGAATTATGTTAGAATACATTTTTATTGCTTTATTCGCATTATCTCAGGATTCTAAGTACATTACTGTCAAATTGAGTAAAACATTACTTTTTGTTTTTGCAAACAGTACCAAATGTTTTTTTTTTCAGGAAAACTCTCAAAGATGCATTTCTTCAGGCATTATTAGACATATTGCATGTGTATTTTTGGAGTTATGTTTCATAAACTGACATTTTGAGTTTGACCAATATGAGGCCAGTAAAACCTGATTTTTGTATTTTTGAACCTTTCCAAAATACCTGATTCAGGTCAAACTCACATAAATTCAATATTAGAGGCTATTTTAGACAAAGTTCATGTTTGGTTTTGGAGTTATGATTATAAACTATTTCATATTTTTATTGACAGTCACACTGTTATATTGAATAAAAAAACTAGCTTGTGTCTTTAGAAACCTTACAAAAGATCATTTTTCTAGTACTACTAACAAAAATACATATCTCTAGGCATTATTAGCCATTTTGCATGTGTTGTTTAGAAGTTATGTTTGAATACATTTTTATTGCTTTTTTCGCATTATCTCAGGATTCTAAGAACATTTTAGTCATATTGAGTAAAAAACTACTTTTTGCATTTGCAAGATTTAAAAAAGCATATGTTTCCAGTAAAACTCCCAAAGATGCATTATTTCAGGCATTATTAGCCATTTTCCATGTGTGGTGTAGGAGTTATGTTTAAATAACTGTCATATTGAGTGTTACAGTATACAGTCATATTGAGTAATACCTCATTTTTGTATTTGCAAACCATAGAAAAACAACTGTATCTAGTAAAACTCACATGTATTCAATATCACAGGCATTTTTAGACACTTTGCACGTTTGGATTAGGAATTATGTTGGAATACATTTTTATTGCTTTATTCGCATTATCTCAGGATTCTAAGTACATTACTGTCAAATTGAGTAAAACATTACTTTTTGTTTTTGTAAACGGTACCAAATGTTTTTTTTTTCAGGAAAACTCTCAAAGATGCATTTCTTCAGGCATTATTGGACATATTGCATGTGTATTTTTGGAGTTATGTTTCATAAACTGACATTTTGAGTTTGACCAATATGAGGCCAGTAAAACCTGATTTTTGTATTTTTGAACCTTTCCAAAATACCTGATTCAGGTCAAACTCACATAAATTCAATATTAGAGGCTATTTTAGACAAAGTTCATGTTTGGTTTTGGAGTTATGATTATAAACCTTTCATGTTTAGGTTGACAGTCACACTGTTATATTGAATAAAAAAACTAACTTGTGTCTTTAGAAACCTTACAAAAGATCATTTTTCTAGTAATACTAACAAAAATACATATCTCTAGGCATTATTAGCCATTTTGCATGTGTTGTTTAGAAGTTATGTTTGAATACATTTGTATTGCTTTTTTCGCATTATCTCAGGATTCTAAGAACATTATAGTCATATTGAGTAAAAAACTACTTTTTGCATTTGCAAGATTTAAAAAAGCATATGTTTCCAGTAGAACTCCCAAAGATGCATTATTTCAGGCATTATTAGCCATTTTCCATGTGTGGTGTAGGAGTTATGTTTAAATAACTGTCATATTGAGTGTTACAGTATACAGTCATATTGAGTAATACCTCATTTTTGTATTTGCAAACCATAGAAAAACAACTGTATCTGGTAAAACTCACATGTATTCAATATCACAGGCATTTTTAGACACTTTGCACGTTTGGATTAGGAATTATGTTGGAATACATTTTTATTGCTTTATTCGCATTATCTCAGGATTCTAAGTACATTACTGTCAAATTGAGTAAAACATTACTTTTTGTTTTTGCAAACGGTACCAA
The DNA here is from genome assembly GCF_033978795.1 of Nerophis ophidion. Lineage (NCBI taxonomy): Eukaryota > Metazoa > Chordata > Actinopteri > Syngnathiformes > Syngnathidae > Nerophis > Nerophis ophidion. The sequence continues at coordinate 11,240 of NW_026907084.1, forward strand.
ATGTTTTTTTTTTCAGGAAAACTCTCAAAGATGCATTTCCTCAGGCATTATTAGACATATTTCATGTGTATTTTTGGAGTTATGTTTCATAAAACTGACATTTTGAGTTTGACCAATATGAGGCCAGTAAAACCTGATTTTTGTATTTTTGAACCTTTCCAAAATACCTGATTCAGGTCAAACTCACATAAATTCAATATTACAGGCTATTTTAGACAAAGTTCATGTTTGGTTTTGGAGTTATGATTATAAACCTTTCATATTTTTATTGACAGTCACACTGTTATATTGAATAAGAAAACTAGCTTGTGTCTTTAGAAACCTTACAAAAGATAATTTTTCTAGTACTACTAACAAAAATACATATCTCTAGGCATTATTAGCCATTTTGCATGTGTTGTTTAGAAGTTATGTTTGAATACATTTTTATTGCTTTTTTCGCATTATCTCAGGATTCTAAGAACATTATAGTCATATTGAGTAAAAAACTACTTTTTGCATTTGCAAGATTTAAAAAAGCATATGTTTCCAGTAGAACTCCCAAAGATGCATTATTTCAGGCATTATTAGCCATTTTCCATGTGTGGTGTAGGAGTTATGTTTAAATAACTGTCATATTGAGTGTTACAGTATACAGTCATATTGAGTAATACCTCATTTTTGTATTTGCAAACCATAGAAAAACAACTGTATCTAGTAAAACTCACATGTATTCAATATCACAGGCATTTTTAGACACTTTGCACGTTTGGATTAGGAATTATGTTGGAATACATTTTTATTGCTTTATTCGCATTATCTCAGGATTCTAAGTACATTACTGTCAAATTGAGTAAAACATTACTTTTTGTTTTTGCAAACGGTACCAAATGTTTTTTTTTTCAGGAAAACTCTCAAAGATGCATTTTTTCAGTTATTATTAGACATATTGCATGTGTATTTTTGGAGTTATGTTTCATAAACTGACATTTTGAGTTTGACCAATATGAGGCCAGTAAAACCTGATTTTTGTATTTTTGAACCTTTCCAAAATACCTGATTCAGGTCAAACTCACATAAATTCAATATTACAGACTTTTTTAGACAAAGTTCATGTTTGGTTTTGGAGTTATGATTATAAAGCTTTCATGTTTAGGTTGACAGTCACACTGTTATATTGAATAAAAAAACTAACTTGTGTCTTTAGAAACCTTACAAAAGATCATTTTTCTAGTACTACTAACAAAAATACATATCTCTAGGCATTATTAGCCATTTTGCATGTGTTGTTTAGAAGTTATGTTTGAATACATTTTTATTGCTTTTTTCGCATTATCTCAGGATTCTAAGAACATTTTAGTCATATTGAGTAAAAAACTACTTTTTGCATTTGCAAGATTTAAAAAAGCATATGTTTCCAGTAAAACTCCCAAAGATGCATTATTTCAGGCATTATTAGCCATTTTCCATGTGTGGTGTAGGAGTTATGTTTAAATAACTGTCATATTGAGTGTTACAGTATACAGTCATATTGAGTAATACCTCATTTTTGTATTTACAAACTATAGAAAAACAACTGTATCTAGTAAAACTCACATGTATTCAATATCGCAGGCATTTTTAGACACTTTGCACGTTTGGATTAGGAATTATGTTGGAATACATTTTTTATTGCTTTAGTCGCATTATCTCAGGATTCTAAGTACATTACTGTCAAATTGAGTAAAACATTACTTTTTGTTTTTGCAAACGGTACCAAATGTTTTTTTTTTCAGGAAAACTCTCAAAGATGCATTTCTTCAGGCATTATTAGACATATTGCGTGTGTATTTTTGGAGTTATGTTTCATAAACTGACATTTTGAGTTTGACCAATATGAGGCCAGTAAAACCTGATTTTTGTATTTTTGAACCTTTCCAAAATACCTGATTCAGGTCAAACTCACATAAATTCAATATTACAGACTTTTTTAGACAAAGTTCATGTTTGGTTTTGGAGTTATGATTATAAAGCTTTCATGTTTAGGTTGACAGTCACACTGTTATATTGAATAAAAAAACTAACTTGTGTCTTTAGAAACCTTACAAAAGATCATTTTTCTAGTACTACTAACAAAAATACATATCTCTAGGCATTATTAGCCATTTTGCATGTGTTGTTTAGAAGTTATGTTTGAATACATTTTTATTGCTTTTTTCGCATTATCTCAGGATTCTAAGAACATTATAGTCATATTGAGTAAAAAACTACTTTTTGCATTTGCAAGATTTAAAAAAGCATATGTTTCCAGTAGAACTCCCAAAGATGCATTATTTCAGGCATTATTAGCCATTTTCCATGTGTGGTGTAGGAGTTATGTTTAAATAACTGTCATATTGAGTGTTACAGTATACAGTCATATTGAGTAATACCTCATTTTTGTATTTGCAAACCATAGAAAAACAACTGTATCTAGTAAAACTCACATGTATTCAATATCACAGGCATTTATAGACACTTTGCACGTTTGGATTAGGAATTATGTTGGAATACATTTTTATTGCTTTATTCGCATTATCTCAGGATTCTAAGTACATTACTGTCAAATTGAGTAAAACATTACTTTTTGTTTTTGCAAACGGTACCAAATGTTTTTTTTTTCAGGAAAACTCTCAAAGATGCATTTCTTCAGGCATTATTAGACATATTGCGTGTGTATTTTTGGAGTTATGTTTCATAAACTGACATTTTGAGTTTGACCAATATGAGGCCAGTAAAACCTGATTTTTGTATTTTTGAACCTTTCCAAAATACCTGATTCAGGTCAAACTCACATAAATTCAATATTACAGGCTATTTTAGACAAAGTTCATGTTTGGTTTTGGAGTTATGATTATAAACCTTTCATATTTTTATTGACAGTCACACTGTTATATTGAATAAGAAAACTAGCTTGTGTCTTTAGAAACCTTACAAAAGATAAGTTTTCTAGTACTACTAACAAAAATACATATCTCTAGGCATTATTAGCCATTTTGCATGTGTTGTTTAGAAGTTATGTTTGAATACATTTTTATTGCTTTTTTCGCATTATCTCAGGATTCTAAGAACATTATAGTCATATTGAGTAAAAAACTACTTTCTGCATTTGCTAGATTTAAAAAAGCATATGTTTCCAGTAGAACTACCAAAGATGCATTATTTCAGGCATTATTAGCCATTTTCCATGTGTGGTGTAGGAGTTATGTTTAAATAACTGTCATATTGAGTGTTACAGTATACAGTCATATTGAGTAATACCTCATTTTTGTATTTGCAAACCATAGAAAAACAACTGTATCTAGTAAAACTCACATGTATTCAATATCACAGGCATTTTTAGACACTTTGCACGTTTGGATTAGGAATTATGTTGGAATACATTTTTATTGCTTTATTCGCATTATCTCAGGATTCTAAGTACATTACTGTCAAATTGAGTAAAACATTACTTTTTGTTTTTGCAAACGGTACCAAATGTTTTTTTTCAGGAAAACTCTCAAAGATGCATTCCTTCAGGCATTATTAGACATATTGCATGTGTATTTTTGAAGTTATGTTTCATAAACTGACATTTTGAGTTTGACCAATATGAGGCCAGTAAAACCTGATTTTTGTATTTTTGAACCTTTCCAAAATACTTGATTCAGGTCAAACTCACATAAATTCAATATTACAGGCTTTTTTAGACAAAGTTCATGTTTGGTTTTGGAGTTATGATTATAAAGCTTTCATGTTTAGGTTGACAGTCACACTGTTATATTGAATAAAAAAACTAACTTGTGTCTTTAGAAACCTTACAAAAGATCATTTTTCTAGTACTACTAACAAAAATACATATCTCTAGGCATTATTAGCCATTTTGCATGTGTTGTTTAGAAGTTATGTTTGAATACATTTTTATTGCTTTTTTCGCATTATCTCAGGATTCTAAGAACATTTTAGTCATATTGAGTAAAAAACTACTTTTTGCATTTGCAAGATTTAAAAAAGCATATGTTTCCAGTAAAACTCCCAAAGATGCATTATTTCAGGCATTATTAGCCATTTTCCATGTGTGGTGTAGGAGTTATGTTTAAATAACTGTCATATTGAGTGTTACAGTATACAGTCATATTGAGTAATACCTCATTTTTGTATTTGCAAACCATAGAAAAACAACTGTATCTAGTAAAACTCACATGTATTCAATATCACAGGCATTTTTAGACACTTTGCACGTTTGGATTAGGAATTATGTTAGAATACATTTTTATTGCTTTATTCGCATTATCTCAGGATTCTAAGTACATTACTGTCAAATTGAGTAAAACATTACTTTTTGTTTTTGCAAACAGTACCAAATGTTTTTTTTTTCAGGAAAACTCTCAAAGATGCATTTCTTCAGGCATTATTAGACATATTGCATGTGTATTTTTGGAGTTATGTTTCATAAACTGACATTTTGAGTTTGACCAATATGAGGCCAGTAAAACCTGATTTTTGTATTTTTGAACCTTTCCAAAATACCTGATTCAGGTCAAACTCACATAAATTCAATATTAGAGGCTATTTTAGACAAAGTTCATGTTTGGTTTTGGAGTTATGATTATAAACTATTTCATATTTTTATTGACAGTCACACTGTTATATTGAATAAAAAAACTAGCTTGTGTCTTTAGAAACCTTACAAAAGATCATTTTTCTAGTACTACTAACAAAAATACATATCTCTAGGCATTATTAGCCATTTTGCATGTGTTGTTTAGAAGTTATGTTTGAATACATTTTTATTGCTTTTTTCGCATTATCTCAGGATTCTAAGAACATTATAGTCATATTGAGTAAAAAACTACTTTTTGCATTTGCAAGATTTAAAAAAGCATATGTTTCCAGTAAAACTCCCAAAGATGCATTATTTCAGGCATTATTAGCCATTTTCCATGTGTGGTGTAGGAGTTATGTTTAAATAACTGTCATATTGAGTGTTACAGTATACAGTCATATTGAGTAATACCTCATTTTTGTATTTGCAAACCATAGAAAAACAACTGTATCTAGTAAAACTCACATGTATTCAATATCACAGGCATTTTTAGACACTTTGCACGTTTGGATTAGGAATTATGTTGGAATACATTTTTATTGCTTTATTCGCATTATCTCAGGATTCTAAGTACATTACTGTCAAATTGAGTAAAACATTACTTTTTGTTTTTGCAAACGGTAGCAAATGTTTTTTTTTCAGGAAAACTCTCAAAGATGCATTCCTTCAGGCATTATTAGACATATTGCATGTGTATTTTTGAAGTTATGTTTCATAAACTGACATTTTGAGTTTGACCAATATGAGGCCAGTAAAACCTGATTTTTGTATTTTTGAACCTTTCCAAAATACCTGATTCAGGTCAAACTCACATAAATTCAATATTACAGGCTTTTTTAGACAAAGTTCATGTTTGGTTTTGGAGTTATGATTATAAAGCTTTCATGTTTAAGTTGACAGTCACACTGTTATATTGAATAAAAAAACTAACTTGTGTCTTTAGAAACCTTACAAAAGATCATTTTTCTAGTACTACTAACAAAAATACATATCTCTAGGCATTATTAGCCATTTTGCATGTGTTGTTTAGAAGTTATGTTTGAAGACATTTTTATTGCTTTTTTCGCATTATCTCAGGATTCTAAGAACATTATAGTCATATTGAGTAAAAAACTACTTTTTGCATTTGCAAGATTTAAAAAAGCATATGTTTCCAGTAGAACTCCCAAAGATGCATTATTTCAGGCATTATTAGCCATTTTCCATGTGTGGTGTAGGAGTTATGTTTAAATAACTGTCATATTGAGTGTTACAGTATACAGTCATATTGAGTAATACCTCATTTTTGTATTTGCAAACTATAGAAAAACAACTGTATCTAGTAAAACTCACATGTATTCAATATCACAGGCATTTTTAGACACTTTGCACGTTTGGAATAGGAATTATGTTGGAATACATTTTTATTGCTTTATTCGCATTATCTCAGGATTCTAAGTACATTACTGTCAAATTGAGTAAAACATTACTTTTTGTTTTTGCAAACGGTACCAAAGGTTTTTTTTTTTCAGGAAAACTCTCAAAGATGCATTTCTTCAGGCATTATTAGACATATTGCATGTGTATTTTTGGAGTTATGTTTCATAAACTGACATTTTGAGTTTGACCAATATGAGGCCAGTAAAACCTGATTTTTGTATTTTTGAACCTTTCCAAAATACCTGATTCAGGTCAAACTCACATAAATTCAATATTAGAGGCTATTTTAGACAAAGTTCATGTTTGGTTTTGGAGTTATGATTATAAACCTTTCATATTTTTATTGACAGTCACACTGTTATATTGAATAAGAAAACTAGCTTGTGTCTTTAGAAACCTTACAAAAGATAATTTTTCTAGTACTACTAACAAAAATACATATCTCTAGGCATTATTAGCCATTTTGCATGTGTTGTTTAGAAGTTATGTTTGAATACATTTTTATTGCTTTTTTCGCATTATCTCAGGATTCTAAGAACATTATAGTCATATTGAGTAAAAAACTACTTTTTGCATTTGCAAGATTTAAAAAAGCATATGTTTCCAGTAGAACTCCCAAAGATGCATTATTTCAGGCATTATTAGCCATTTTCCATGTGTGGTGTAGGAGTTATGTTTAAATAACTGTCATATTGAGTGTTACAGTATACAGTCATATTGAGTAATACCTCATTTTTGTATTTGCAAACTATAGAAAAACAACTGTATCTAGTAAAACTCACATGTATTCAATATCACAGGCATTTTTAGACACTTTGCACGTTTGGAATAGGAATTATGTTGGAATACATTTTTATTGCTTTATTCGCATTATCTCAGGATTCTAAGTACATTACTGTCAAATTGAGTAAAACATTACTTTTTGTTTTTGCAAACGGTACCAAATGTTTTTTTTTTCAGGAAAACTCTCAAAGATGCATTTCTTCAGGCATTATTAGACATATTGCATGTGTATTTTTGGAGTTATGTTTCATAAACTGACATTTTGAGTTTGACCAATATGAGGCCAGTAAAACCTGATTTTTGTATTTTTGAACCTTTCCAAAATACCTGATTCAGGTCAAACTCACATAAATTCAATATTAGAGGCTATTTTAGACAAAGTTCATGTTTGGTTTTGGAGTTATGATTATAAACCTTTCATATTTTTATTGACAGTCACACTGTTATATTGAATAAGAAAACTAGCTTGTGTCTTTAGAAACCTTACAAAAGATAATTTTTCTAGTACTACTAACAAAAGTACATATCTCTAGGCATTATTAGCCATTTTGCATGTGTTGTTTAGAAGTTATGTTTGAATACATTTTTATTGCTTTTTTCGCATTATCTCAGGATTCTAAGAACATTATAGTCATATTGAGTAAAAAACTACTTTTTGCATTTGCAAGATTTAAAAAAGCATATGTTTCCAGTAGAACTCCCAAAGATGCATTATTTCAGGCATTATTAGCCATTTTCCATGTGTGGTGTAGGAGTTATGTTTAAATAACTGTCATATTGAGTGTTACAGTATACAGTCATATTGAGTAATACCTCATTTTTGTATTTGCAAACTATAGAAAAACAACTGTATCTAGTAAAACTCACATGTATTCAATATCACAGGCATTTTTAGACACTTTGCACGTTTGGAATAGGAATTATGTTGGAATACATTTTTATTGCTTTATTCGCATTATCTCAGGATTCTAAGTACATTACTGTCAAATTGAGTAAAACATTACTTTTTGTTTTTGCAGACGGTACAAAATGTTTTTTTTTTCAGGAAAACTCTCAAAGATGCATTTCTTCAGGCATTATTAGACATATTGCATGTCTATTTTTGGAGTTATGTTTCATAAACTGACATTTTGAGTTTGACCAATATGAGGCCAGTAAAACCTGATTTTTGTATTTTTGAACCTTTCCAAAATACCTGATTCAGGTCAAACTCACATAAATTCAATATTACAGGCTATTTTAGACAAAGTTCATGTTTGGTTTTGGAGTTATGATTATAAACCTTTCATATTTTTATTGACAGTCACACTGTTATATTGAATAAGAAAACTAGCTTGTGTCTTTAGAAACCTTACAAAAGATAATTTTTCTAGTACTACTAACAAAAATACATATCTCTAGGCATTATTAGCCATTTTGCATGTGTTGTTTAGAAGTTATGTTTGAATACATTTTTATTGCTTTTTTCGCATTATCTCAGGATTCTAAGAACATTATAGTCATATTGAGTAAAAAACTACTTTTTGCATTTGCAAGATTTAAAAAAGCATATGTTTCCAGTAGAACTCCCAAAGATGCATTATTTCAGGCATTATTAGCCATTTTCCATGTGTGGTGTAGGAGTTATGTTTAAATAACTGTCATATTGAGTGTTACAGTATACAGTCATATTGAGTAATACCTCATTTTTGTATTTGCAAACCATAGAAAAACAACTGTATCTAGTAAAACTCACATGTATTCAATATCACAGGCATTTTTAGACACTTTGCACGTTTGGATTAGGAATTATGTTGGAATACATTTTTATTGCTTTATTCGCATTATCTCAGGATTCTAAGTACATTACTGTCAAATTGAGTAAAACATTACTTTTTGTTTTTGCAAACGGTACCAAATGTTTTTTTTTTCAGGAAAACTCTCAAAGATGCATTTTTTCAGGCATTATTAGACATATTGCATGTGTATTTTTGGAGTTATGTTTCATAAACTGACATTTTGAGTTTGACCAATATGAGGCCAGTAAAACCTGATTTTTGTATTTTTGAACCTTTCCAAAATACCTGATTCAGGTCAAACTCACATAAATTCAATATTACAGACTTTTTTAGACAAAGTTCATGTTTGGTTTTGGAGTTATGATTATAAAGCTTTCATGTTTAGGTTGACAGTCACACTGTTATATTGAATAAAAAAACTAACTTGTGTCTTTAGAAACCTTACAAAAGATCATTTTTCTAGTACTACTAACAAAAATACATATCTCTAGGCATTATTAGCCATTTTGCATGTGTTGTTTAGAAGTTATGTTTGAATACATTTTTATTGCTTTTTTCGCATTATCTCAGGATTCTAAGAACATTTTAGTCATATTGAGTAAAAAACTACTTTTTGCATTTGCAAGATTTAAAAAAGCATATGTTTCCAGTAAAACTCCCAAAGATGCATTATTTCAGGCATTATTAGCCATTTTCCATGTGTGGTGTAGGAGTTATGTTTAAATAACTGTCATATTGAGTGTTACAGTATACAGTCATATTGAGTAATACCTCATTTTTGTATTTACAAACTATAGAAAAACAACTGTATCTAGTAAAACTCACATGTATTCAATATCGCAGGCATTTTTAGACACTTTGCACGTTTGGATTAGGAATTATGTTGGAATACATTTTTGATTGCTTTAGTCGCATTATCTCAGGATTCTAAGTACATTACTGTCAAATTGAGTAAAACATTACTTTTTGTTTTTGCAAACGGTACCAAATGTTTTTTTTTTTCAGGAAAACTCTCAAAGATGCATTTCTTCAGGCATTATTAGACATATTGCGTGTGTATTTTTGGAGTTATGTTTCATAAACTGACATTTTGAGTTTGACCAATATGAGGCCAGTAAAACCTGATTTTTGTATTTTTGAACCTTTCCAAAATACCTGATTCAGGTCAAACTCACATAAATTCAATATTACAGACTTTTTTAGACAAAGTTCATGTTTGGTTTTGGAGTTATGATTATAAAGCTTTCATGTTTAGGTTGACAGTCACACTGTTATATTGAATAAAAAAACTAACTTGTGTCTTTAGAAACCTTACAAAAGATCATTTTTCTAGTACTACTAACAAAAATACATATCTCTAGGCATTATTAGCCATTTTGCATGTGTTGTTTAGAAGTTATGTTTGAATACATTTTTATTGCTTTTTTCGCATTATCTCAGGATTCTAAGAACATTATAGTCATATTGAGTAAAAAACTACTTTTTGCATTTGCAAGATTTAAAAAAGCATATGTTTCCAGTAGAACTCCCAAAGATGCATTATTTCAGGCATTATTAGCCATTTTCCATGTGTGGTGTAGGAGTTATGTTTAAATAACTGTCATATTGAGTGTTACAGTATACAGTCATATTGAGTAATACCTCATTTTTGTATTTGCAAACCATAGAAAAACAACTGTATCTAGTAAAACTCACATGTATTCAATATCACAGGCATTTATAGACACTTTGCACGTTTGGATTAGGAATTATGTTGGAATACATTTTTATTGCTTTATTCGCATTATCTCAGGATTCTAAGTACATTACTGTCAAATTGAGTAAAACATTACTTTTTGTTTTTGCAAACGGTACCAAATGTTTTTTTTTCAGGAAAACTCTCAAAGATGCATTTCTTCAGGCATTATTAGACATATTGCGTGTGTATTTTTGGAGTTATGTTTCATAAACTGACATTTTGAGTTTGACCAATATGAGGCCAGTAAAACCTGATTTTTGTATTTTTGAACCTTTCCAAAATACCTGATTCAGGTCAAACTCACATAAATTCAATATTACAGGCTATTTTAGACAAAGTTCATGTTTGGTTTTGGAGTTATGATTATAAACCTTTCATATTTTTATTGACAGTCACACTGTTATATTGAATAAGAAAACTAGCTTGTGTCTTTAGAAACCTTACAAAAGATAAGTTTTCTAGTACTACTAACAAAAATACATATCTCTAGGCATTATTAGCCATTTTGCATGTGTTGTTTAGAAGTTATGTTTGAATACATTTTTATTGCTTTTTTCGCATTATCTCAGGATTCTAAGAACATTATAGTCATATTGAGTAAAAAACTACTTTTTGCATTTGCAAGATTTAAATAAGCATATGTTTCGAGTAAAACTCCCAAAGATGCATTATTTCAGGCATTATTAGCCATTTTCCATGTGTGGTGTAGGAGTTATGTTTAAATAACTGTCATATTGAGTGTTACAGTATACAGTCATATTGAGTAATACCTCATTTTTGTATTTGCAAACCATAGAAAAACAACTGTATCTAGTAAAACTCACATGTATTCAATATCACAGGCATTTTTAGACACTTTGCACGTTTGGATTAGGAATTATGTTGGAATACATTTTTATTGCTTTATTCGCATTATCTCAGGATTCTAAGTACATTACTGTCAAATTGAGTAAAACATTACTTTTTGTTTTTGCAAACGGTACCAAATGTTTTTTTTCAGGAAAACTCTCAAAGATGCATTCCTTCAGGCATTATTAGACATATTGCATGTGTATTTTTGAAGTTATGTTTCATAAACTGACATTTTGAGTTTGACCAATATGAGGCCAGTAAAACCTGATTTTTGTATTTTTGAACCTTTCCAAAATACTTGATTCAGGTCAAACTCACATAAATTCAATATTACAGGCTTTTTTAGACAAAGTTCATGTTTGGTTTTGGAGTTATGATTATAAAGCTTTCATGTTTAGGTTGACAGTCACACTGTTATATTGAATAAAAAAACTAACTTGTGTCTTTAGAAACCTTACAAAAGATCATTTTTCTAGTACTACTAACAAAAATACATATCTCTAGGCATTATTAGCCATTTTGCATGTGTTGTTTAGAAGTTATGTTTGAATACATTTTTATTGCTTTTTTCGCATTATCTCAGGGTTCTAAGAACATTTTAGTCATATTGAGTAAAAAACTACTTTTTGCATTTGCAAGATTTAAAAAAGCATATGTTTCCAGTAAAACTCCCAAAGATGCATTATTTCAGGCATTATTAGCCATTTTCCATGTGTGGTGTAGGAGTTATGTTTAAATAACTGTCATATTGAGTGTTACAGTATACAGTCATATTGAGTAATACCTCATTTTTGTATTTGCAAACCATAGAAAAACAACTGTATCTAGTAAAACTCACATGTATTCAATATCACAGGCATTTTTAGACACTTTGCACGTTTGGATTAGGAATTATGTTAGAATACATTTTTATTGCTTTATTCGCATTATCTCAGGATTCTAAGTACATTACTGTCAAATTGAGTAAAACATTACTTTTTGTTTTTGCAAACAGTACCAAATGTTTTTTTTTTCAGGAAAACTCTCAAAGATGCATTTCTTCAGGCATTATTAGACATATTGCATGTGTATTTTTGGAGTTATGTTTCATAAACTGACATTTTGAGTTTGACCAATATGAGGCCAGTAAAACCTGATTTTTGTATTTTTGAACCTTTCCAAAATACCTGATTCAGGTCAAACTCACATAAATTCAATATTAGAGGCTATTTTAGACAAAGTTCATGTTTGGTTTTGGAGTTATGATTATAAACTATTTCATATTTTTATTGACAGTCACACTGTTATATTGAATAAAAAAACTAGCTTGTGTCTTTAGAAACCTTACAAAAGATCATTTTTCTAGTACTACTAACAAAAATACATATCTCTAGGCATTATTAGCCATTTTGCATGTGTTGTTTAGAAGTTATGTTTGAATACATTTTTATTGCTTTTTTCGCATTATCTCAGGATTCTAAGAACATTATAGTCATATTGAGTAAAAAACTACTTTTTGCATTTGCAAGATTTAAAAAAGCATATGTTTCCAGTAAAACTCCCAAAGATGCATTATTTCAGGCATTATTAGCCATTTTCCATGTGTGGTGTAGGAGTTATGTTTAAATAACTGTCATATTGAGTGTTACAGTATACAGTCATATTGAGTAATACCTCATTTTTGTATTTGCAAACCATAGAAAAACAACTGTATCTAGTAAAACTCACATGTATTCAATATCACAGGCATTTTTAGACACTTTGCACGTTTGGATTAGGAATTATGTTGGAATACATTTTTATTGCTTTATTCGCATTATCTCAGGATTCTAAGTACATTACTGTCAAATTGAGTAAAACATTACTTTTTGTTTTTGCAAACGGTAGCAAATGTTTTTTTTTCAGGAAAACTCTCAAAGATGCATTCCTTCAGGCATTATTAGACATATTGCATGTGTATTTTTGAAGTTATGTTTCATAAACTGACATTTTGAGTTTGACCAATATGAGGCCAGTAAAACCTGATTTTTGTATTTTTGAACCTTTCCAAAATACCTGATTCAGGTCAAACTCACATAAATTCAATATTACAGGCTTTTTTAGACAAAGTTCATGTTTGGTTTTGGAGTTATGATTATAAAGCTTTCATGTTTAGGTTGACAGTCACACTGTTATATTGAATAAAAAAACTAACTTGTGTCTTTAGAAACCTTACAAAAGATCATTTTTCTAGTACTACTAACAAAAATACATATCTCTAGGCATTATTAGCCATTTTGCATGTGTTGTTTAGAAGTTATGTTTGAAGACATTTTTATTGCTTTTTTCGCATTATCTCAGGATTCTAAGAACATTATAGTCATATTGAGTAAAAAACTACTTTTTGCATTTGCAAGATTTAAAAAAGCATATGTTTCCAGTAGAACTCCCAAAGATGCATTATTTCAGGCATTATTAGCCATTTTCCATGTGTGGTGTAGGAGTTATGTTTAAATAACTGTCATATTGAGTGTTACAGTATACAGTCATATTGAGTAATACCTCATTTTTGTATTTGCAAACTATAGAAAAACAACTGTATCTAGTAAAACTCACATGTATTCAATATCACAGGCATTTTTAGACACTTTGCACGTTTGGAATAGGAATTATGTTGGAATACATTTTTATTGCTTTATTCGCATTATCTCAGGATTCTAAGTACATTACTGTCAAATTGAGTAAAACATTACTTTTTGTTTTTGCAAACGGTACCAAATGTTTTTTTTTTTCAGGAAAACTCTCAAAGATGCATTTCTTCAGGCATTATTAGACATATTGCATGTGTATTTTTGGAGTTATGTTTCATAAACTGACATTTTGAGTTTGACCAATATGAGGCCAGTAAAACCTGATTTTTGTATTTTTGAACCTTTCCAAAATACCTGATTCAGGTCAAACTCACATAAATTCAATATTAGAGGCTATTTTAGACAAAGTTCATGTTTGGTTTTGGAGTTATGATTATAAACCTTTCATATTTTTATTGACAGTCACACTGTTATATTGAATAAGAAAACTAGCTTGTGTCTTTAGAAACCTTACAAAAGATAATTTTTCTAGTACTACTAACAAAAATACATATCTCTAGGCATTATTAGCCATTTTGCATGTGTTGTTTAGAAGTTATGTTTGAATACATTTTTATTGCTTTTTTCGCATTATCTCAGGATTCTAAGAACATTATAGTCATATTGAGTAAAAAACTACTTTTTGCATTTGCAAGATTTAAAAAAGCATATGTTTCCAGTAGAACTCCCAAAGATGCATTATTTCAGGCATTATTAGCCATTTTCCATGTGTGGTGTAGGAGTTATGTTTAAATAACTGTCATATTGAGTGTTACAGTATACAGTCATATTGAGTAATACCTCATTTTTGTATTTGCAAACTATAGAAAAACAACTGTATCTAGTAAAACTCACATGTATTCAATATCACAGGCATTTTTAGACACTTTGCACGTTTGGAATAGGAATTATGTTGGAATACATTTTTATTGCTTTATTCGCATTATCTCAGGATTCTAAGTACATTACTGTCAAATTGAGTAAAACATTACTTTTTGTTTTTGCAAACGGTACCAAATGTTTTTTTTTTCAGGAAAACTCTCAAAGATGCATTTCTTCAGGCATTATTAGACATATTGCATGTGTATTTTTGGAGTTATGTTTCATAAACTGACATTTTGAGTTTGACCAATATGAGGCCAGTAAAACCTGATTTTTGTATTTTTGAACCTTTCCAAAATACCTGATTCAGGTCAAACTCACATAAATTCAATATTACAGACTTTTTTAGACAAAGTTCATGTTTGGTTTTGGAGTTATGATTATAAAGCTTTCATGTTTAGGTTGACAGTCACACTGTTATATTGAATAAAAAAACTAACTTGTGTCTTTAGAAACCTTACAAAAGATCATTTTTCTAGTACTACTAACAAAAATACATATCTCTAGGCATTATTAGCCATTTTGCATGTGTTGTTTAGAAGTTATGTTTGAATACATTTTTATTGCTTTTTTCGCATTATCTCAGGATTCTAAGAACATTATAGTCATATTGAGTAAAAAACTACTTTTTGCATTTGCAAGATTTAAAAAAGCATATGTTTCCAGTAGAACTCCCAAAGATGCATTATTTCAGGCATTATTAGCCATTTTCCATGTGTGGTGTAGGAGTTATGTTTAAATAACTGTCATATTGAGTGTTACAGTATACAGTCATATTGAGTAATACCTCATTTTTGTATTTGCAAACCATAGAAAAACAACTGTATCTAGTAAAACTCACATGTATTCAATATCACAGGCATTTTTAGACACTTTGCACGTTTGGATTAGGAATTATGTTGGAATACATTTTTATTGCTTTATTCGCATTATCTCAGGATTCTAAGTACATTACTGTCAAATTGAGTAAAACATTACTTTTTGTTTTTGCAAACGGTACCAAATGTTTTTTTTTCAGGAAAACTCTCAAAGATGCATTTCTTCAGGCATTATTAGACATATTGCATGTGTATTTTTGGAGTTATGTTTCATAAACTGACATTTTGAGTTTGACCAATATGAGGCCAGTAAAACCTGATTTTTGTATTTTTGAACCTTTCCAAAATACCTGATTCAGGTCAAACTCACATAAATTCAATATTACAGGCTTTTTTAGACAAAGATCATGTTTGGTTTTGGAGTTATGATTATAAACCTTTCATGTTTAGGTTGACAGTCACACTGTTATATTGAATAAAAAAAACTAATTGTGTCTTTATAAACCCTACAAAAGATCATTTTTCTAGTACTACTAACAAAAATACATATCTCTAGGCATTATTAGCCATTTTGCATGTGTTGTTTAGAAGTTATGTTTGAATACATTTTTATTGCTTTTTTCGCATTATCTCAGGATTCTAAGAACATTTTAGTCATATTGAGTAAAAAACTACTTTTTGCATTTGCAAGATTTAAAAAAGCATATGTTTCCAGTAAAACTCCCAAAGATGCATTATTTCAGGCATTATTAGCCATTTTCCATGTGTGGTGTAGGAGTTATGTTTAAATAACTGTCATATTGAGTGTTACAGTATACAGTCATATTGAGTAATACCTCATTTTTGTATTTGCAAACTATAGAAAAACAACTGTATCTAGTAAAACTCACACGTATTCAATATCACAGGCATTTTTAGACACTTTGCACGTTTGGATTAGGAATTATGTTGGAATACATTTTTATTGCTTTATTCGCATTATCTCAGGATTCTAAGTACATTACTGTCAAATTGAGTAAAACATTACTTTTTGTTTTTGCAAACGGTACCAAATGTTTTTTTTTCAGGAAAACTCTCAAAGATGCATTTTTTCAGGCATTATTAGACATATTGCATGTGTATTTTTGGAGTTATGTTTCATAAACTGACATTTTGAGTTTGACCAATATGAGGCCAGTAAAACCTGATTTTTGTATTTTTGAACCTTTCCAAAATACCTGATTCAGGTCAAACTCACATAAATTCAATATTACAGACTTTTTTAGACAAAGTTCATGTTTGGTTTTGGAGTTATGATTATAAAGCTTTCATGTTTAGGTTGACAGTCACACTGTTATATTGAATAAAAAAACAAACGTGTGTCTTTAGAAACCTTACAAAAGATAATTTTTCTAGTACTACTAACAAAAATACATATCTCTAGGCATTATTAGCCATTTTGCATGTGTTGTTTAGAAGTTATGTTTGAATACATTTTTATTGCTTTTTTCGCATTATCTCAGGATTCTAAGAACATTTTAGTCATATTGAGTAAAAAACTACTTTTTGCATTTGCAAGATTTAAAAAAGCATATGTTTCCAGTAAAACTCCCAAAGATACATTATTTCAGGCATTATTAGCCATTTTCCATGTGTGGTGTAGGAGTTATGTTTAAATAACTGTCATATTGAGTGTTACAGTATACAGTCATATTGAGTAATACCTCATTTTTGTATTTGCAAACTATAGAAAAACAACTGTATCTAGTAAAACTCACATGTATTCAATATCACAGGCATTTTTAGACACTTTGCACGTTTGGATTAGGAATTATGTTGGAATACATTTTTATTGCTTTATTCGCATTATCTCAGGATTCTAAGTACATTACTGTCAAATTGAGTAAAACATTACTTTTTGTTTTTGCAAACGGTACCAAATGTTTTTTTTTCAGGAAAACTCTAAAAGATGCATTCCTTCAGGCATTATTAGACATATTGCATGTGTATTTTTGAAGTTATGTTTCATAAACTGACATTTTGAGTTTGACCAATATGAGGCCAGTAAAACCTGATTTTTGTATTTTTGAACCTTTCCAAAATACCTGATTCAGGTCAAACTCACATAAATTCAATATTACAGGCTTTTTTAGACAAAGTTCATGTTTGGTTTTGGAGTTATGATTATAAAGCTTTCATGTTTAGGTTGACAGTCACACTGTTATATTGAATAAAAAAACTAACTTGTGTCTTTAGAAACCTTACAAAAGATCATTTTTCTAGTACTACTAACAAAAATACATATCTCTAGGCATTATTAGCCATTTTGCATGTGTTGTTTAGAAGTTATGTTTGAAGACATTTTTATTGCTTTTTTCGCATTATCTCAGGATTCTAAGAACATTATAGTCATATTGAGTAAAAAACTACTTTTTGCATTTGCAAGATTTAAAAAAGCATATGTTTCCAGTAGAACTCCCAAAGAGGCATTATTTCAGGCATTATTAGCCATTTTCCATGTGTGGTGTAGGAGTTATGTTTAAATAACTGTCATATTGAGTGTTACAGTATACAGTCATATTGAGTAATACCTCATTTTTGTATTTGCAAACTATAGAAAAACAACTGTATCTAGTAAAACTCACATGTATTCAATATCACAGGCATTTTTAGACACTTTGCACGTTTGGAATAGGAATTATGTTGGAATACATTTTTATTGCTTTATTCGCATTATCTCAGGATTCTAAGTACATTACTGTCAAATTGAGTAAAACATTACTTTTTGTTTTTGCAAACGGTACCAAATGTTTTTTTTTTCAGGAAAACTCTCAAAGATGCATTTCTTCAGGCATTATTAGACATATTGCATGTGTATTTTTGGAGTTATGTTTCATAAACTGACATTTTGAGTTTGACCAATATGAGGCCAGTAAAACCTGATTTTTGTATTTTTGAACCTTTCCAAAATACCTGATTCAGGTCAAACTCACATAAATTCAATATTACAGGCTTTTTTAGACAAAGATCATGTTTGGTTTTGGAGTTATGATTATAAACCTTTCATGTTTAGGTTGACAGTCACACTGTTATATTGAATAAAAAAACTAATTGTGTCTTTATAAACCCTACAAAAGATCATTTTTCTAGTACTACTAACAAAAATACATATCTCTAGGCATTATTAGCCATTTTGCATGTGTTGTTTAGAAGTTATGTTTGAATACATTTTTATTGCTTTTTTCGCATTATCTCAGGATTCTAAGAACATTATAGTCATATTGAGTAAAAAACTACTTTTTGCATTTGCAAGATTTAAAAAAGCATATGTTTCCAGTAGAACTCCCAAAGAGGCATTATTTCAGGCATTATTAGCCATTTTCCATGTGTGGTGTAGGAGTTATGTTTAAATAACTGTCATATTGAGTGTTACAGTATACAGTCATATTGAGTAATACCTCATTTTTGTATTTGCAAACTATAGAAAAACAACTGTATCTAGTAAAACTCACATGTATTCAATATCACAGGCATTTTTAGACACTTTGCACGTTTGGAATAGGAATTATGTTGGAATACATTTTTATTGCTTTATTCGCATTATCTCAGGATTCTAAGTACATTACTGTCAAATTGAGTAAAACATTACTTTTTGTTTTTGCAAACGGTACCAAATGTTTTTTTTTTCAGGAAAACTCTCAAAGATGCATTTCTTCAGGCATTATTAGACATATTGCATGTGTATTTTTGGAGTTATGTTTCATAAACTGACATTTTGAGTTTGACCAATATGAGGCCAGTAAAACCTGATTTTTGTATTTTTGAACCTTTCCAAAATACCTGATTCAGGTCAAACTCACATAAATTCAATATTACAGGCTTTTTTAGACAAAGATCATGTTTGGTTTTGGAGTTATGATTATAAACCTTTCATGTTTAGGTTGACAGTCACACTGTTATATTGAATAAAAAAACTAATTGTGTCTTTATAAACCCTACAAAAGATCATTTTTCTAGTACTACTAACAAAAATACATATCTCTAGGCATTATTAGCCATTTTGCATGTGTTGTTTAGAAGTTATGTTTGAATACATTTTTATTGCTTTTTTCGCATTATCTCAGGATTCTAAGAACATTATAGTCATATTGAGTAAAAAACTACTTTTTGCATTTGCAAGATTTAAAAAAGCATATGTTTCCAGTAAAACTCCCAAAGATGCATTATTTCAGGCATTATTAGCCATTTTCCATGTGTGGTGTAGGAGTTATGTTTAAATAACTGTCATATTGAGTGTTACAGTATACAGTCATATTGAGTAATACCTCATTTTTGTATTCGCAAACCATAGAAAAACAACTGTATCTAGTAAAACTCACATGTATTCAATATCACAGGCATTTTTAGACACTTTGCACGTTTGGATTAGGAATTATGTTGGAATACATTTTTATTGCTTTATTCGCATTACCTCAGGATTCTAAGTACATTACTGTCAAATTGAGTAAAACATTACTTTTTGTTTTTGCAAACGGTACCAAATGTTTTTTTTTCAGGAAAACTCTCAAAGATGCATTCCTTCAGGCATTATTAGACATATTGCATGTGTATTTTTGAAGTTATGTTTCATAAACTGACATTTTGAGTTTGACCAATATGAGGCCAGTAAAACCTGATTTTTGTATTTTTGAACCTTTCCAAAATACTTGATTCAGGTCAAACTCACATAAATTCAATATTACAGGCTTTTTTAGACAAAGTTCATGTTTGGTTTTGGAGTTATGATTATAAAGCTTTCATGTTTAGGTTGACAGTCACACTGTTATATTGAATAAAAAAACTAACTTGTGTCTTTAGAAACCTTACAAAAGATCATTTTTCTAGTACTACTAACAAAAATACATATCTCTAGGCATTATTAGCCATTTTGCATGTGTTGTTTAGAAGTTATGTTTGAATACATTTTTATTGCTTTTTTCGCATTATCTCAGGATTCTAAGAACATTTTAGTCATATTGAGTAAAAAACTACTTTTTGCATTTGCAAGATTTAAAAAAGCATATGTTTCCAGTAAAACTCCCAAAGATGCATTATTTCAGGCATTATTAGCTATTTTCCATGTGTGGTGTAGGAGTTATGTTTAAATAACTGTCATATTGAGTGTTACAGTATACAGTCATATTGAGTAAAACCTCATTTTTGTATTTGCAAACCATAGAAAAACAACTGTATCTAGTAAAACTCACATGTATTCAATATCACAGGCATTTTTAGACACTTTGCACGTTTGGAATAGGAATTATGTTGGAATACATTTTTATTGCTTTATTCGCATTATCTCAGGATTCTAAGTACATTACTGTCAAATTGAGTAAAACATTACTTTTTGTTTTTGCAAACAGTACCAAATGTTTTTTGTTTCAGGAAAACTCTCAAAGATGCATTTCTTCAGGCATTATTAGACATATTGCATGTGTATTTTTGGAGTTATGTTTCATAAACTGACATTTTGAGTTTGACCAATATGAGGCCAGTAAAACCTGATTTTTGTATTTTTGAACCTTTCCAAAATACCTGATTCAGGTCAAACTCACATAAATTCAATATTAGAGGCTATTTTAGACAAAGTTCATGTTTGGTTTTGGAGTTATGATTATAAACTATTTCATATTTTTATTGACAGTCACACTGTTATATTGAATAAAAAAACTAGCTTGTGTCTTTAGAAACCTTACAAAAGATCATTTTTCTAGTACTACTAACAAAAATACATATCTCTAGGCATTATTAGCCATTTTGCATGTGTTGTTTAGAAGTTATGTTTGAATACATTTTTATTGCTTTTTTCGCATTATCTCAGGATTCTAAGAACATTATAGTCATATTGAGTAAAAAACTACTTTTTGCATTTGCAAGATTTAAAAAAGCATATGTTTCCAGTAAAACTCCCAAAGATGCATTATTTCAGGCATTATTAGCCATTTTCCATGTGTGGTGTAGGAGTTATGTTTAAATAACTGTCATATTGAGTGTTACAGTATACAGTCATATTGAGTAATACCTCATTTTTGTATTTGCAAACCATAGAAAAACAACTGTATCTAGTAAAACTCACATGTATTCAATATCACAGGCATTTTTAGACACTTTGCACGTTTGGATTAGGAATTATGTTGGAATACATTTTTATTGCTTTATTCGCATTATCTCAGGATTCTAAGTACATTACTGTCAAATTGAGTAAAACATTACTTTTTGTTTTTGCAAACGGTACCAAATGTTTTTTTTTCAGGAAAACTCTCAAAGATGCATTCCTTCAGGCATTATTAGACATATTGCATGTGTATTTTTGAAGTTATGTTTCATAAACTGACATTTTGAGTTTGACCAATATGAGGCCAGTAAAACCTGATATTTGTATTTTTGAACCTTTCCAAAATACTTGATTCAGGTCAAACTCACATAAATTCAATATTACAGGCTTTTTTAGACAAAGTTCATGTTTGGTTTTGGAGTAATGATTATAAAGCTTTCATGTTTAGGTTGACAGTCACACTGTTATATTGAATAAAAAAACTAACTTGTGTCTTTAGAAACCTTACAAAAGATCATTTTTCTAGTACTACTAACAAAAATACATATCTCTAGGCATTATTAGCCATTTTGCATGTGTTGTTTAGAAGTTATGTTTGAATACATTTTTATTGCTTTTTTCGCATTATCTCAGGATTCTAAGAACATTTTAGTCATATTGAGTAAAAAACTACTTTTTGCATTTGCAAGATTTAAAAAAGCATATGTTTCCAGTAAAACTCCCAAAGATGCATTATTTCAGGCATTATTAGCTATTTTCCATGTGTGGTGTAGGAGTTATGTTTAAATAACTGTCATATTGAGTGTTACAGTATACAGTCATATTGAGTAATACCTCATTTTTGTATTTGCAAACCATAGAAAAACAACTGTATCTAGTAAAACTCACATGTATTCAATATCACAGGCATTTTTAGACACTTTGCACGTTTGGATTAGAAATTATGTTGGAATACATTTTTATTGCTTTATTCGCATTATCTCAGGATTCTAAGTACATTACTGTCAAATTGAGTAAAACATTACTTTTTGTTTTTGCAAACGGTACCAAATGTTTTTTTTTCAGGAAAACTCTCAAAGATGCATTCCTTCAGGCATTATTAGACATATTGCATGTGTATTTTTGAAGTTATGTTTCATAAACTGACATTTTGAGTTTGACCAATATGAGGCCAGTAAAACCTGATTTTTGTATTTTTGAACCTTTCCAAAATACCTGATTCAGGTCAAACTCACATAAATTCAATATTACAGGCTTTTTTAGACAAAGTTCATGTTTGGTTTTGGAGTTATGATTATAAAGCTTTCATGTTTAGGTTGACAGTCACACTGTTATATTGAATAAGAAAACTAACTTGTGTCTTTAGAAACCTTACAAAAGATCATTTTTCTAGCACTACTAACAAAAATACATATCTCTAGGCATTATTAGCCATTTTGCATGTGTTGTTTAGAAGTTATGTTTGAATACATTTGTATTGCTTTTTTCGCATTATATCAGGATTCTAGGAACATTATAGTCATATTGAGTAAAAAACTACTTTTTGCATTTGCAAGATTTAAAAAAGCCTATGTTTCCAGTAGAACTCCCAAAGATGCATTATTTCAGGCATTATTAGCCATTTTCCATGTGTGGTGTAGGAGTTATGTTTAAATAACTGTCATATTGAGTGTTACAGTATACAGTCATATTGAGTAATACCTCATTTTTGTATTTGCAAACCATAGAAAAACAACTGTATCCAGTAAAACTCACATGTATTCAATATCACAGGCATTTTTAGACACTTTGCACGTTTGGATTAGGAATTATGTTGGAATACATTTTTATTGCTTTATTCGCATTATCTCAGGATTCTAAGTACATTACTGTCAAATTGAGTAAAACATTACTTTTTGTTTTTGCAAACGGTACCAAATGTTTTTTTTTCAGGAAAACTCTCAAAGATGCATTTCTTCAGGCATTATTAGACATATTGCATGTGTATTTTTGGAGTTATGTTTCATAAACTGACATTTTGAGTTTGACCAATATGAGGCCAGTAAAACCTGATTTTTGTATTTTTGAACCTTTCCAAAATACCTGATTCAGGTCAAACTCACATAAATTCAATATTAGAGGCTATTTTAGACAAAGTTCATGTTTGGTTTTGGAGTTATGATTATAAACCTTTCATATTTTTATTGACAGTCACACTGTTATATTGAATAAGAAAACTAGCTTGTGTCTTTAGAAACCTTACAAAAGATCATTTTTCTAGTACTACTAACAAAAATACATATCTCTAGGCATTATTAGCCATTTTGCATGTGTTGTTTAGAAGTTATGTTTGAATACATTTTTATTGATTTTTTCGCATTATCTCAGGATTCTAAGAACATGTTAGTCATATTGAGTAAAAAACTACTTTTTGCATTTGCAAGATTTAAAAAAGCATATGTTTCCAGTAAAACTCCCAAAGATGCATTATTTCAGGCATTATTAGCCATTTTCCATCCATGTGTGGTGTAGGAGTTATGTTTAAATAACTGTCATATTGAGTGTTACAGTATACAGTCATATTGAGTAATACCTCATTTTTGTTTTTGCAAACTATAGAAAAACAACTGTATCTAGTAAAACTCACATGTATTCAATATCACAGGCATTTTTAGACACTTTGCACGTTTGGATTAGGAATTATGTTGGAATACATTTTTATTGCTTTATTCGCATTATCTCAGGATTCTAAGTACATTACTGTCAAATTGAGTAAAACATTACTTTTTGTTTTTGCAAACGGTACCAAATGTTTTTTTTTCAGGAAAACTCTCAAAGATGCATTTCTTCAGGCATTATTAGACATATTGCATGTGTATTTTTGGAGTTATGTTTCATAAACTGACATTTTGAGTTTGACCAATATGAGGCCAGTAAAACCTGATTTTTGTATTTTTGAACCTTTCCAAAATACCTGATTCAGGTCAAACTCACATAAATTCAATATTACAGGCTTTTTTAGACAAAGTTCATGTTTGGTTTTGGAGTTATGATTATAAACCTTTCATATTTAGGATGACAGTCACACTGTTATATTGAATAAAAAAACAAACTTGTGTCTTTAGAAACCTTAAAAAAGATCATTTTTCTAGTACTACTAACAAAAATACATATCTCTAGGCATTATTAGCCATTTTGCATGTGTTGTTAAGAAGTTATGTTTGAATACATTTTTATTGCTTTTTTCGCATTATCTCAGGATTCTAAGAACATTATAGTCATATTGAGTAAAAAACTACTTTTTGCATTTGCAAGATTTAAAAAAGCATATGTTTCCAGTAAAACTCCCAAAGATGCATTATTTTAGGCCTTATTAGCCATTTTCCATGTGTGGTGTAGGAGTTATGTTTAAATAACTGTCATATTGAGTGTTACAGTATACAGTCATATTGAGTAATACCTCATTTTTGTATTTGCAAACCATAGAAAAACAACTGTATCTAGTAAAACTCACATGTATTCAATATCACAGGCATTTTAGACACTTTGCACGTTTGGATTAGGAATTATGTTGGAATACATTTTTATTGCTTTATTCGCATTATCTCAGGATTCTAAGTACATTACTGTCAAATGGAGTAAAACATTACTTTTTGTTTTTGCAAACGGTACCAAATGTTTTTTTTTTTCAGGAAAACTCTCAAAGATGCATTTCTTCAGGCATTATTAGACATATTGCATGTGTATTTTTGGAGTTATGTTTCATAAACTGACATTTTGAGTTTGACCAATATGAGGCCAGTAAAACCTGATTTTTGTATTTTTGGACCTTTCCAAAATACCTGATTCAGGTCAAACTCACATAAATTCAATATTACAGGCTTTTTTAGACAAAGTTCATGTTTGGTTTTGGAGTTATGATTATAAACCTTTCATAATTAGGTTGAAAGTCACACTGTTATATTGAATTAAAAAAACTAACTTGTGTCTTTAGAAACCTTACAAAAGATAATTTTTCTAGTACTACTAAAAAAATACATATCTCTAGGCATTATTAGCCATTTTGCATGTGTTGTTTAGAAGTTATGTTTGAATACATTTTTATTGCTTTTTTCGCATTATCTCAGGATTCTAAGAACATTATAGTCATATTGAGTAAAAAACTACTTTTTGCATTTGCAAGATTTAAAAAAGCATATGTTTCGAGTAAAACTCCCAAAGATGCATTATTTCAGGCATTATTAGCCGTTTTTCATGTGGGTGTGTAGGAGTTATGTTTAAATAACTGTCATATTGAGTGTTACAGTATACAGTCATATTGAGTAATACCTCATTTTTGTATTTGCAAACTATAGAAAAACAACTGTATCTAGTAAAACTCACATGTATTCAATATCACAGGCATTTTTAGACACTTTGCACGTTTGGATTAGGAATTATGTTGGAATACATTTTTATTGCTTTATTCGCATTATCTCAGGATTCTAAGTACATTACTGTCAAATTGAGTAAAACATTACTTTTTGTTTTTGCAAACGGTACCAAATGTTTTTTTTTCAGGAAAACTCTCAAAGATGCATTTCTTCAGGCATTATTAGACATATTGCATGTGTATTTTTGGAGTTATGTTTCATAAACTGACATTTTGAGTTTGACCAATATGAGGCCAGTAAAACCTGATTTTTGTATTTTTGAACCTTTCCAAAATACCTGATTCAGGTAAAACTCACATAAATTCAATATTACAGGCTTTTTTAGACAAATTTCATGTTTGGTTTTGGAGTTATGATTATAAACCTTTCATGTTTAGGTTGACAGTCACACTGTTATATTGAATAAAAAAAATAACTTGTGTCTTTAGAAACCTTACAAAAGATCATTTTTCTAGTACTACTAACAAAAATACATATCTCTAGGCATTATTAGCCATTTTGCATGTGTTGTTTAGAAGTTATGTTTGAATACATTTTTATTGCTTTTTTCGCATTATCTCAGGATTCTAAGAACATTATAGTCATATTGAGTAAAAAACTACTTTTTGCATTTGCAAGATTTAAAAAAGCATATGTTTCGAGTAAAACTCCCAAAGATGCATTATTTCAGGCATTATTAGCCATTTTCCATGTGTGGTGTAGGAGTTATGTTTAAATAACTGTCATATTGAGTGTTACAGTATACAGTCATATTGAGTAATACCTCATTTTTGTATTTGCAAACTATAGAAAAACAACTGTATCTAGTAAAACTCACATGTATTCAATATCACAGGCATTTTTAGACACTTTGCACGTTTGGATTAGGAATTATGTTGGAATACATTTTTATTGCTTTATTCGCATTATCTCAGGATTCTAAGTACATTACTGTCAAATGGAGTAAAACATTACTTTTTGTTTTTGCAAACGGTACCAAATGTTTTTTTTTCAGGAAAACTCTCAAAGATGCATTTCTTCAGGCATTATTAGACATATTGCATGTGTATTTTTGGAGTTATGTTTCATAAACTGACATTTTGAGTTTGACCAATATGAGGCCAGTAAAACCTGATTTTTGTATTTTTGAACCTTTCCAAAATACCTGATTCAGGTCAAACTCACATAAATTCAATATTACAGGCTTTTTTTAGACAAAGTTCATGTTTGGTTTTGGAGTTATGATTATAAACCTTTCATAATTAGGTTGACAGTCACACTGTCATATTGAATAAAAAAAACTAACTTGTGTCTTTAGAAACCTTACAAAAGATCATTTTTCTATTACTACTAACAAAAATGCATATCTCTAGGCATTATTAGCCATTTTTCATGTGTTGTTTAGAAGTTATGTTTGAATACATTTTTATTGCTTTTTTCGCATTATCTCAGGATTCTAAGAACATTATAGTCATATTGAGTAAAAAACTACTTTTTGCATTTGCAAGATTTAAAAAAGCATATGTTTCGAGTAAAACTCCCAAAGATGCATTATTTCAGGCATTATTAGCCATTTTCCATGTGTGGTGTAGGAGTTATGTTTAAATAACTGTCATATTGAGTGTTACAGTATACAGTCATATTGAGTAATACCTCATTTTTGTATTTGCAAACTATAGAAAAACAACTGTATCTAGTAAAACTCACATGTATTCAATATCACAGGCATTTTTAGACACTTTGCACGTTTGGATTAGAAATTACGTTGGAATACATTTTTATTGCTTTATTCGCATTATCTCAGGATTCTAAGTACATTACTGTCAAATTGAGTAAAACATTACTTTTTGTTTTTGCAAACGGTACCAAATGTTTTTTTTTTTTCAGGAAAACTCTCAACGATGCATTTCTTCAGGCATTATTAGACATATTGCATGTGTATTTTTGGAGTTATGTTTCATAAACTGACATTTTGAGTTTGACCAATATGAGGCCAGTAAAATCTGATTTTTGTATTTTTGAACCTTTCCAAAATACCTGATTCAGGTAAAACTCACATAAATTCAATATTACAGGCTTTTTTAGACAAATTTCATGTTTGGTTTTGGAGTTATGATTATAAACCTTTCATGTTTAGGTTGACAGTCACACTGTTATATTGAATAAAAAAAATAACTTGTGTCTTTAGAAACCTTACAAAAGATCATTTTTCTAGTACTACTAACAAAAATACATATCTCTAGGCATTATTAGCCATTTTGCATGTGTTGTTTAGAAGTTATGTTTGAATACATTTTTATTGCTTTTTTCGCATTATCTCAGGATTCTAAGAACATTATAGTCATATTGAGTAAAAAACTACTTTTTGCATTTGCAAGATTTAAAAAAGCATATGTTTCGAGTAAAACTCCCAAAGATGCATTATTTCAGGCATTATTAGCCATTTTCCATGTGTGGTGTAGGAGTTATGTTTAAATAACTGTCATATTGAGTGTTACAGTATACAGTCATATTGAGTAATACCTCATTTTTGTATTTGCAAACTATAGAAAAACAACTGTATCTAGTAAAACTCACATGTATTCAATATCACAGGCATTTTTAGACGCTTTGCACGTTTGGATTAGGAATTATGTTGGAATACATTTTTATTGCTTTATTCGCATTATCTCAGGATTCTAAGTACATTACTGTCAAATGGAGTAAAACATTACTTTTTGTTTTTGCAAACGGTACCAAATGTTTTTTTTTCAGGAAAACTCTCAAAGATGCATTTCTTCAGGCATTATTAGACATATTGCATGTGTATTTTTGGAGTTATGTTTCATAAACTGACATTTTGAGTTTGACCAATATGAGGCCAGTAAAACCTGATTTTTGTATTTTTGAACCTTTCCAAAATACCTGATTCAGGTCAAACTCACATAAATTCAATATTACAGGCTTTTTTTAGACAAAGTTCATGTTTGGTTTTGGAGTTATGATTATAAACCTTTCATAATTAGGTTGACAGTCACACTGTCATATTGAATAAAAAAAACTAACTTGTGTCTTTAGAAACCTTACAAAAGATCATTTTTCTATTACTACTAACAAAAATGCATATCTCTAGGCATTATTAGCCATTTTTCATGTGTTGTTTAGAAGTTATGTTTGAATACATTTTTATTGCTTTTTTCGCATTATCTCAGGATTCTAAGAACATTATAGTCATATTGAGTAAAAAACTACTTTTTGCATTTGCAAGATTTAAAAAAGCATATGTTTCGAGTAAAACTCCCAAAGATGCATTATTTCAGGCATTATTAGCCATTTTCCATGTGTGGTGTAGGAGTTATGTTTAAATAACTGTCATATTGAGTGTTACAGTATACAGTCATATTGAGTAATACCTCATTTTTGTATTTGCAAACTATAGAAAAACAACTGTATCTAGTAAAACTCACATGTATTCAATATCACAGGCATTTTTAGACACTTTGCACGTTTGGATTAGAAATTACGTTGGAATACATTTTTATTGCTTTATTCGCATTATCTCAGGATTCTAAGTACATTACTGTCAAATTGAGTAAAACATTACTTTTTGTTTTTGCAAACGGTACCAAATGTTTTTTTTTTTCAGGAAAACTCTCAACGATGCATTTCTTCAGGCATTATTAGACATATTGCATGTGTATTTTTGGAGTTATGTTTCATAAACTGACATTTTGAGTTTGACCAATATGAGGCCAGTAAAACCTGATTTTTGTACTTTTGAACCTTTCCAAAATACCTGATTCAGGTCAAACTCACATAAATTCAATATTACAGGCTTTTTTAGACAAAGTTCATGGTTGGTTTTGGAGTTATGATTATAAACCTTTCATATTTAGGTTGACAGTCACACTGTTATATTGAATAAAAAAACTAACTTGTGTCTTTAGAAACCTTACAAAAGATCATTTTTCTAGTACTACTAACAAAAATACATATCTCTAGGCATTATTAGCCATTTTGCATGTGTTGTTTAGAAGTTATGTTTGAATACATTTTTATTGCTTTTTTCGCATTATCTCAGGATTCTAAGAACATTATAGTCATATTGAGTAAAAAACTACTTTTTGCATTTGCAAGATTTAAAAAAGCATATGTTTCGAGTAAAACTCCCAAAGATGCATTATTTCAGGCATTATTAGCCATTTTCCATGTGTGGTGTAGGAGTTATGTTTAAATAACTGTCATATTGAGTGTTACAGTATACAGTCATATTGAGTAATACCTCATTTTTGTATTTGCAAACTATAGAAAAACAACTGTATCTAGTAAAACTCACATGTATTCAATATCACAGGCATTTTTAGACACTTTGCACGTTTGGATTAGGAATTATGTTGGAATACATTTTTATTAATTTATTCGCATTATCTCAGGATTCTAAGTACATTACTGTCAAATTGAGTAAAACATTACTTTTTGTTTTTGCAAACGGTACCAAATGTTTTTTTTTTCAGGAAAACTCTCAAAGATGCATTTCTTCAGGCATTATTAGACATATTGCATGTGTATTTTTGGAGTTACGTTTCATAAACTGACATTTTGAGCTTGACCAATATGAGGCCAGTAAAACCTGATTTTTGTATTTTTGAACCTTTCCAAAATACCTGATTCAGGTCAAACTCACATAAATTCAATACCACAGGTTTTTTTAGACAAAGTTCATGTTTGGTTTTGGAGTTATGATTATAAACCTTTCATGTTTAGGTTGACAGTCACACTGTTATATTCAATAAAAAAAACTAACTTGTGTCTTTAGAAACCTTACAAAAGATCATTTTTCTAGTACTACTAACAAAAATACACATCTCTAGGCATTATTAGCCATTTTGCATGTGTTGTTTAGAAGTTATGTTTGAATACATTTTTATTGCTTTTTTCGCATTATCTCAGGATTCTAAGAACATTATAGTCATATTGAGTAAAAAACTACTTTTTGCATTTGCAAGATTTAAAAAAACATATGTTTCCAGTAAAACTCCCAAAGATGCATTATTTCAGGCATTATTAGCCATTTTCCATGTGTGGTGTAGGATTTATGTTTAAATAACTGTCATATTGAGTGTTACTGTATACAGTCATATTGAGTAATACCTCATTTTTGTATTTCCAAACCATAGAAAAACAACTGTATCTAGTAAAACTCACATATATTCAATATCACAGGCATTTTTTGACACTTTGCACGTTTGGATTAGGAATTATGTTGGAATACATTTTTATTGCTTTATTCGCATTATCTCAGGATTCTAAGTACATTACTGTCAAATTGAGTAAAACATTACTTTTTGTTTTTGCAAACGGTACCAAATTTTTTTTTTCAGGAAAACTCTCAAAGATGCATTTCTTCAGGCATTATTAGACATATTGCATGTGTATTTTTGCAGTTATGTTTCATAAACTGACATTTTGAGTTTGACCAATATGAGGCCAGTAAAACCTGATTTTTGTATTTTTGAACCTTTCCAAAATACCTGATTCAGGTCAAACTCACATAAATTCAATATTACAGGCTTTTTTAGACAAAGTTCATGTTTGGTTTGGGAGTTATGATTACAAACCTTTCATAATTAGGTTGACAGTCACACTGTTATATTGAATAAAAAAAACTAACTTGTGTCTTTAGAAACCTTACAAAAGATCATTTTTCTAGTACTACTAAAAAAATACATATCTCTAGGCATTATTAGCCATTTTGCATGTGTTGTTTAGAAGTTATGTTTGAATACATTTTTATTGCTTTTTTCGCATTATCTCAGGATTCTAAGAACATTATAGTCATATTGAGTAAAAAACTACTTTTTGCATTTGCAAGATTTAAAAAAGCATATGTTTCGAGTAAAACTCCCAAAGATGCATTATTTCAGGCATTATTAGCCATTTTCCATGTGTGGTGTAGGAGTTATGTTTAAATAACTGTCATATTGAGTGTTACAGTATACAGTCATATTGAGTAATACCTCATTTTTGTTTTTGCATACTATAGAAAAACAACTGTATCTAGTAAAACTCACATGTATTCAATATCACAGGCATTTTTAGACACTTTGCACGTTTGGATTAGGAATTATGTTGGAATACATTTTTATTGCTTTATTCACATTATCTCAGGATTCTAAGTACATTACTGTCAAATTGAGTAAAACATTACTTTTTGTTTTTGCAAACGGTACCAAATGTTTTTTTTTTCAGGAAAACTCTCAAAGATGCATTTCTTCAGGCATTATTAGACATATTGCATGTGTATTTTTGGAGTTATGTTTCATAAACTGACATTTTGAGTTTGACCAATATGAGGCCAGTAAAACCTGATTTTTGTATTTTTGAACCTTTCCAAAATACCTGATTCAGGTCAAACTCACATAAATTCAATATTACAGGCTTTTTTAGACAAAGTTCATGTTTGGTTTTGGAGTTATGATTATAAACCTTTCATATTTAGGTTGACAGTCACACTGTTATATTGAATAAAAAAATAAACTTGTGTCTTTAGAAACCTTACAAAAGATCATTTTTCTAGTACTACTAACAAAAATACATATCTCTAGGCATTATTAGCCATTTTGCATGTGTTGTTAAGAAGTTATGTTTGAATACATTTTTATTGCTTTTTTCGCATTATCTCAGGATTCTAAGAACATTATAGTCATATTGAGTAAAAAACTACTTTTTGCATTTGCAAGATTTAAAAAAGCATATGTTTCCAGTAAAACTCCCAAAGATGCATTATTTTAGGCATTATTAGCCATTTTCCATGTGTGGTGTAGGAGTTATGTTTAAATAACTGTCATATTGAGTGTTACAGTATACAGTCATATTGAGTAATACCTCATTTTTGTATTTGCAAACCATAGAAAAACAACTGTATCTAGTAAAACTCACATGTATTCAATATCACAGGCATTTTTAGACACTTTGCACGTTTGGATTAGGAATTATGTTGGAATACATTTTTATTGCTTTATTCGCATTATCTCAGGATTCTAAGTACATTACTGTCAAATGGAGTAAAACATTACTTTTTGTTTTTGCAAACGGTACCAAATGTTTTTTTTTTTCAGGAAAACTCTCAAAGATGCATTTCTTCAGGCATTATTAGACATATTGCATGTGTATTTTTGGAGTTATGTTTCATAAACTGACATATTGAGTTTGACCAATATGAGTCCAGTAAAACCTGATTTTTGTATTTTTGGACCTTTCCAAAATACCTGATTCAGGTCAAACTCACATAAATTCAATATTACAGGCTTTTTTAGACAAAGTTCATGTTTGGTTTTGGAGTTATGATTATAAACCTTTCATAATTAGGTTGAAAGTCACACTGTTATATTGAATTAAAAAAACTAACTTGTGTCTTTAGAAACCTTACAAAAGATAATTTTTCTAGTACTACTAAAAAAATACATATCTCTAGGCATTATTAGCCATTTTGCATGTGTTGTTTAGAAGTTATGTTTGAATACATTTTTATTGCTTTTTTCGCATTATCTCAGGATTCTAAGAACATTATAGTCATATTGAGTAAAAAACTTCTTCTTGCATTTGCAAGATTTAAAAAAGCATATGTTTCGAGTAAAACTCCCAAAGATGCATTATTTCAGGCATTATTAGCCGTTTTCCATGTGGGTGTGTAGGAGTTATGTTTAAATAACTGTCATATTGAGTGTTACAGTATACAGTCATATTGAGTAATACCTCATTTTTGTATTTGCAAACTATAGAAAAACAACTGTATCTAGTAAAACTCACATGTATTCAATATCACAGGCATTTTTAGACACTTTGCACGTTTGGATTAGGAATTATGTTGGAATACATTTTTATTGCTTTATTCGCATTATCTCAGGATTCTAAGTACATTACTGTCAAATTGAGTAAAACATTACTTTTTGTTTTTGCAAACGGTACCAAATGTTTTTTTTTCAGGAAAACTCTCAAAGATGCATTTCTTCAGGCATTATTAGACATATTGCATGTGTATTTTTGGAGTTATGTTTCATAAACTGACATTTTGAGTTTGACCAATATGAGGCCAGTAAAACCTGATTTTTGTATTTTTGAACCTTTCCAAAATACCTGATTCAGGTCAAACTCACATAAATTCAATATTACAGGCTTTTTTAGACAAAGTTCATGTTTGGTTTTGGAGTTATGATTATAAACCTTTCATGTTTAGGTTGACAGTCACACTGTTATATTGAATAAAAAAACTAACTTGTGTCTTTAGAAACCTTACAAAAGATCATTTTTCTAGTACTACTAACAAAAATACATATCTCTAGGCATTATTAGCCATTTTGCATGTGTTGTTTAGAAGTTATGTTTGAATACATTTTTATTGCTTTTTTCGCATTATCTCAGGATTCTAAGAACATTATAGTCATATTGAGTAAAAAACTACTTTCTGCATTTGCAAGATATAAAAAAGCATATGTTTCCAGTAAAACTCCCAAAGATGCATTATTTCAGGCATTATTAGCCATTTTCCATGTGTGGTGTAGGAGTTATGTTTAAATAACTGTCATATTGAGTGTTACAGTATACAGTCATATTGAGTAATACCTCATTTTTGTATTTACAAACCATAGAAAAACAACTGTATCTAGTAAAACTCACATGTATTCAATATCACAGGCATTTTTAGACTCTTTGCACGTTTGGATTAGGAATTATGTTGGAATACATTTTTATTGCTTTATTCGCATTATCTCAGGATTCTAAGTACATTACTGTCAAATGGAGTAAAACATTACTTTTTGTTTTTGCAAACGGTACCAAATGTTTTTTTTTTCAGGAAAACTCTCAAAGATGCATTTCTTCAGGCATTATTAGACATATTGCATGTGTATTTTTGGAGTTATGTTTCATAAACTGACATTTTGAGTTTGACCAATATGAGGCCAGTAAAACCTGATTTTTGTATTTTTGAACCTTTCCAAAATACCTGATTCAGGTCAAACTCACATAAATTCAATATTACAGGCTTTTTTAGACAAATTTCATGTTTGGTTTTGGAGTTATGATTATAAACGTTTCATAATTAGGTTGAAAGTCACACTGTTATATTGAATAAAAAAAACTAACTTGTGTCTTTAGAAACCTTACAAAAGATAATTTTTCTAGTACTACTAAAAAAATACATATCTCTAGGCATTATTAGCCATTTTGCATGTGTTGTTTAGAAGTTATGTTTGAATACATTTTTATTGCTTTTTTCGCATTATCTCAGGATTCTAAGAACATTATAGTCATATTGAGTAAAAAACTGCTGTTTGCATTTGCAAGATTTAAAAAAGCATATGTTTCGAGTAAAACTCCCAAAGATGCATTATTTCAGGCATTATTAGCCGTTTTCCATGTGGGTGTGTAGGAGTTATGTTTAAATAACTGTCATATTGAGTGTTACAGTATACAGTCATATTGAGTAATACCTCATTTTTGTATTTGCAAACTATAGAAAAACAACTGTATCTAGTAAAACTCACATGTATTCAATATCACAGGCCTTTTTAGACACTTTGCACGTTTGGATTAGGAATTATGTTGGAATACATTTTTATTGCTTTATTCGCATTATCTCAGGATTCTAAGTACATTACTGTCAAATTGAGTAAAACATTACTTTTTGTTTTTGCAAACGGTACCAAATGTTTTTTTTTTCAGGAAAACTCTCAAAGATGCATTTCTTCAGGCATTATTAGACATATTGCATGTGTATTTTTGGAGTTATGTTTCATAAACTGACATTTTGAGTTTGACCAATATGAGGCCAGTAAAACCTGATTTTTGTATTTTTGAACCTTTCCAAAATACCTGATTCAGGTCAAACTCACATAAATTCAATATTACAGGTTTTTTTAGACAAATTTCATGTTTGGTTTTGGAGTTATGATTATAAACCTTTCATGTTTAGGTTGACAGTCACACTGTTATATTGAATAAAAAAACTAACTTGTGTCTTTAGAAACCTTACAAAAGATCATTTTTCTAGTACTACTAACAAAAATACATATCTCTAGGCATTATTAGCCATTTTGCATGTGTTGTTTAGAAGTTATGTTTGAATACATTTTTATTGCTTTTTTCGCATTATCTCAGGATTCTAAGAACATTATAGTCATATTGAGTAAAAAACTACTTTTTGCATTTGCAAGATTTAAAAAAGCATATGTTTCGAGTAAAACTCCCAAAGATGCATTATTTCAGGCATTATTAGCCATTTTCCATGTGTGGTGTAGGAGTTATGTTTAAATAACAGTCATATTGAGTGTTACAGTATACAGTCATATTGAGTAATACCTCATTTTTGTATTTGCAAACCATATAAAAACAACTGTATCTAGTAAAACTCACATGTATTCAATATCACAGGCATTTTTAGACTCTTTGCACGTTTGGATTAGGAATTATGTTGGAATACATTTTTATTGCTTTATTCGCATTATCTCAGGATTCTAAGTACATTACTGTCAAATGGAGTAAAACATTACTTTTTGTTTTTGCAAACGGTACCAAATGTTTTTTTTTTTCAGGAAAACTCTCAAAGATGCATTTCTTCAGGCATTATTAGACATATTGCATGTGTATTTTTGGAGTTATGTTTCATAAACTGACATTTTGAGTTTGACCAATATGAGGCCAGTAAAACCTGATTTTTGTATTTTTGAACCTTTCCAAAATACCTGATTCAGGTCAAACTCACATACATTCAATATTACAGGCTTTTTTAGACAAAGTTCATGTTTGGTTTTGGAGTTATGATTATAAACCTTTCATAATTAGGTTGAAAGTCACACTGTTATATTGAATAAAAAAAACTAACTTGTGTCTTTAGAAACCTTACAAAAGATATTTTTTCTAGTACTACTAAAAAAATACATATCTCTAGGCATTATTAGCCATTTTGCATGTGTTGTTTAGAAGTTATGTTTGAATACATTTTTATTGCTTTTTTCGCATTATCTCAGGATTCTAAGAACATTATAGTCATATTGAGTAAAAAACTACTTTTTGCATTTGCAAGATTTAAAAAAGCATATGTTTCGAGTAAAACTCCCAAAGATGCATTATTTCAGGCATTATTAGCCGTTTTCCATGTGGGTGTG
Organism: Nerophis ophidion; assembly: GCF_033978795.1. NCBI lineage: Eukaryota > Metazoa > Chordata > Actinopteri > Syngnathiformes > Syngnathidae > Nerophis > Nerophis ophidion. Next base: position 48,288 of record NW_026907084.1, read on the forward strand.
TAGGAGTTATGTTTAAATAACTGTCATATTGAGTGTTACAGTATACAGTCATATTGAGTAATACCTCATTTTTGTATTTGCAAACTATAGAAAAACAACTGTATCTAGTAAAACTCACATGTATTCAATATCACAGGCATTTTTAGACACTTTGCACGTTTGGATTAGGAATTATGTTGGAATACATTTTTATTGCTTTATTCGCATTATCTCAGGATTCTAAGTACATTACTGTCAAATTGAGTAAAACATTACTTTTTGTTTTTGCAAACGGTACCAAATGTTTTTTTTTTCAGGAAAACTCTCAAAGATGCATTTCTTCAGGCATTATTAGACATATTGCATGTGTATTTTTGGAGTTATGTTTCATAAACTGACATTTTGAGTTTGACCAATATGAGGCCAGTAAAACCTGATTTTTGTATTTTTGAACCTTTCCAAAATACCTGATTCAGGTCAAACTCACATAAATTCAATATTACAGGCTTTTTTAGACAAAGTTCATGTTTGGTTTTGGAGTTATGATTATAAACCTTTCATAATTAGGTTGAAAGTCACACTGTTATATTGAATTAAAAAAACTAACTTGTGTCTTTAGAAACCTTACAAAAGATAATTTTTCTAGTACTACTAAAAAAATACATATCTCTAGGCATTATTAGCCATTTTGCATGTGTTGTTTAGAAGTTATGTTTGAATACATTTTTATTGCTTTTTTCGCATTATCTCAGGATTCTAAGAACATTATAGTCATATTGAGTAAAAAACTTCTTCTTGCATTTGCAAGATTTAAAAAAGCATATGTTTCGAGTAAAACTCCCAAAGATGCATTATTTCAGGCATTATTAGCCGTTTTCCATGTGGGTGTGTAGGAGTTATGTTTAAATAACTGTCATATTGAGTGTTACAGTATACAGTCATATTGAGTAATACCTAATTTTTGTATTTGCAAACTATAGAAAAACAACTGTATCTAGTAAAACTCACATGTATTCAATATCACAGGCATTTTTAGACACTTTGCACGTTTGGATTAGGAATTATGTTGGAATACATTTTTATTGCTTTATTCGCATTATCTCAGGATTCTAAGTACATTACTGTCAAATTGAGTAAAACATTACTTTTTGTTTTTGCAAACGGTACCAAATGTTTTTTTTTCAGGAAAACTCTCAAAGATGCATTTCTTCAGGCATTATTAGACATATTGCATGTGTATTTTTGGAGTTATGTTTCATAAACTGACATTTTGAGTTTGACCAATATGAGGCCAGTAAAACCTGATTTTTGTATTTTTGAACCTTTCCAAAATCGAGATTCAGGTCAAACTCACATAAATTCAATATTACAGGCTTTTTTAGACAAAGTTCATGTTTGGTTTTGGAGTTATGATTATAAACCTTTCATGTTTAGGTTGACAGTCACACTGTTATATTGAATAAAAAAACTAACTTGTGTCTTTAGAAACCTTACAAAAGATCATTTTTCTAGTACTACTAACAAAAATACATATCTCTAGGCATTATTAGCCATTTTGCATGTGTTGTTTAGAAGTTATGTTTGAATACATTTTTATTGCTTTTTTCGCATTATCTCAGGATTCTAAGAACATTATAGTCATATTGAGTAAAAAACTACTTTCTGCATTTGCAAGATATAAAAAAGCATATGTTTCCAGTAAAACTCCCAAAGATGCATTATTTCAGGCATTATTAGCCATTTTCCATGTGTGGTGTAGGAGTTATGTTTAAATAACTGTCATATTGAGTGTTACAGTATACAGTCATATTGAGTAATACCTCATTTTTGTATTTACAAACCATAGAAAAAAAACTGTATCTAGTAAAACTCACATGTATTCAATATCACAGGCATTTTTAGACTCTTTGCACGTTTGGATTAGGAATTATGTTGGAATACATTTTTATTGCTTTATTCGCATTATCTCAGGATTCTAAGTACATTACTGTCAAATGGAGTAAAACATTACTTTTTGTTTTTGCAAACGGTACCAAATGTTTTTTTTTTCAGGAAAACTCTCAAAGATGCATTTCTTCAGGCATTATTAGACATATTGCATGTGTATTTTTGGAGTTATGTTTCATAAACTGACATTTTGAGTTTGACCAATATGAGGCCAGTAAAACCTGATTTTTGTATTTTTGAACCTTTCCAAAATACCTGATTCAGGTCAAACTCACATAAATTCAATATTACAGGCTTTTTTAGACAAATTTCATGTTTGGTTTTGGAGTTATGATTATAAACGTGTCATAATTAGGTTGAAAGTCACACTGTTATATTGAATAAAAAAAACTAACTTGTGTCTTTAGAAACCTTACAAAAGATCATTTTTCTAGTACTACTAAAAAAATACATATCTCTAGGCATTATTAGCCATTTTGCATGTGTTGTTTAGAAGTTATGTTTGAATACATTTTTATTGCTTTTTTCGCATTATCTCAGGATTCTAAGAACATTATAGTCATATTGAGTAAAAAACTGCTGTTTGCATTTGCAAGATTTAAAAAAGCATATGGTTCGAGTAAAACTCCCAAAGATGCATTATTTCAGGCATTATTAGCCGTTTTCCATGTGGGTGTGTAGGAGTTATGTTTAAATAACTGTCATATTGAGTGTTACAGTATACAGTCATATTGAGTAATACCTCATTTTTGTATTTGCAAACTATAGAAAAACAACTGTATCTAGTAAAACTCACATGTATTCAATATCACAGGCCTTTTTAGACACTTTGCACGTTTGGATTAGGAATTATGTTGGAATACATTTTTATTGCTTTATTCGCATTATCTCAGGATTCTAAGTACATTACTGTCAAATTGAGTAAAACATTACTTTTTGTTTTTGCAAGCGGTACCAAATGTTTTTTTTTTCAGGAAAACTCTCAAAGATGCATTTCTTCAGGCATTATTAGACATATTGCATGTGTATTTTTGGAGTTATGTTTCATAAACTGACATTTTGAGTTTGACCAATATGAGGCCAGTAAAACCTGATTTTTGTATTTTTGAACCTTTCCAAAATACCTGATTCAGGTCAAACTCACATAAATTCAATATTACAGGTTTTTTTAGACAAATTTCATGTTTGGTTTTGGAGTTATGATTATAAACCTTTCATGTTTAGGTTGACAGTCACACTGTTATATTGAATAAAAAAACTAACTTGTGTCTTTAGAAACCTTACAAAAGATCATTTTTCTAGTACTACTAACAAAAATACATATCTCTAGGCATTATTAGCCATTTTGCATGTGTTGTTTAGAAGTTATGTTTGAATACATTTTTATTGCTTTTTTCGCATTATCTCAGGATTCTAAGAACATTATAGTCATATTGAGTAAAAAACTACTTTTTGCATTTGCAAGATTTAAAAAAGCATATGTTTCGAGTAAAACTCCCAAAGATGCATTATTTCAGGCATTATTAGCCATTTTCCATGTGTGGTGTAGGAGTTATGTTTAAATAACTGTCATATTGAGTGTTACAGTATACAGTCATATTGAGTAATACCTCATTTTTGTATTTGCAAACCATATAAAAACAACTGTATCTAGTAAAACTCACATGTATTCAATATCACAGGCATTTTTAGACTCTTTGCACGTTTGGATTAGGAATTATGTTGGAATACATTTTTATTGCTTTATTCGCATTATCTCAGGATTCTAAGTACATTACTGTCAAATGGAGTAAAACATTACTTTTTGTTTTTGCAAACGGTACCAAATGTTTTTTTTTTCAGGAAAACTCTCAAAGATGCATTTCTTCAGGCATTATTAGACATATTGCATGTGTATTTTTGGAGTTATGTTTCATAAACTGACATTTTGAGTTTGACCAATATGAGGCCAGTAAAACCTGACTTTTGTATTTTTGAACCTTTCCAAAATACCTGATTCAGGTCAAACTCACATAAATTCAATATTACAGGCTTTTTTTAGACAAATTTCATGTTTGGTTTTGGAGTTATGATTATAAACCTTTCATGTTTAGGTTGACAGTCACACTGTTATATTGAATAAAAAAACTAACTTGTGTCTTTAGAAACCTTACAAAAGATCATTTTTCTAGTACTACTAACAAAAATACATATCTCAAGGCACTATTAGCCATTTTGCATGTGTTGTTTAGAAGTTATGTTTGAATACATTTTTATTGCTTTTTTCGCATTATCTCAGGATTCTAAGAACATTATAGTCATATTGAGTAAAAAACTACTTTTTGCATTTGCAAGATTTAAAAAAGCATATGTTTCGAGTAAAACTCCCAAAGATGCATTATTTCAGGCATTATTAGCCATTTTCCATGTGTGGTGTAGGAGTTATGTTTAAATAACAGTCATATTGAGTGTTACAGTATACAGTCATATTGAGTAATACCTCATTTTTGTATTTGCAAACTATAGAAAAACAACTGTATCTAGTAAAACTCACATGTATTCAATATCACAGGCATTTTTAGACACTTTGCACGTTTGGATTAGGAATTATGTTGGAATACATTTTTATTGCTTAATTCGCATTATCTCAGGATTCTAAGTACATTACTGTCAAATTGAGTAAAACATTACTTTTTGTTTTTGCAAACGGTACCAAATGTTTTTTTTTTCAGGAAAACTCTCAAAGATGCATTTCTTCAGGCATTATTAGACATATTGCATGTGTATTTTTGGAGTTATGTTTCATAAACTGACATTTTGAGTTTGACCAATATGAGGCCAGTAAAACCTGATTTTTGTATTTTTGAACCTTTCCAAAATACCTGATTCAGGTCAAACTCACATAAATTCAATATTACAGGCTTTTTTAGACAAATTTCATGTTTGGTTTTGGAGTTATGATTATAAACCTTTCATGTTTAGGTTGACAGTCACACTGTTATATTCAATAAAAAAAACTAACTTGTGTCTTTAGAAACCTTACAAAAGATCATTTTTCTAGTACTACTAACAAAAATACATATCTCTAGGCATTATTAGCCATTTTGCATGTGTTATTTTTGGAGTTATGTTTCATAAACTGACATTTTGAGTTTGACCAATATGAGGCCAGTAAAACCTGATTTTTGTATTTTTGAACCTTTCCAAAATACCTGATTCAGGTAAAACTCACATTAATTCAATATTACAGGCTTTTTTAGACAAATTTCATGTTTGGTTTTGGAGTTATGATTATAAACCTTTCATGTTTAGGTTGACAGTCACACTGTTATATTGAATAAAAAAACTAACTTGTGTCTTTAGAAACCTTACAAAAGATCATTTTTCTAGTACTACTAACAAAAATACATATCTCTAGGCATTATTAGCCATTTTGCATGTGTTGTTTAGAAGTTATGTTTGAATACATTTTTATTGCTTTTTTCGCATTATCTCAGGATTCTAAGAACATTATAGTCATATTGAGTAAAAAACTTTTTTCTGCATTTGCAAGATATAAAAAAGCATATGTTTCCAGTAAAACTCCCAAAGATGCATTATTTCAGGCATTATTAGCCATTTTCCATGTGTGGTGTAGGAGTTATGTTCAAATAACTGTCATATTGAGTGTTACAGTATACAGTCATATTGAGTAATACCTCATTTTTGTATTTGCAAACCATAGAAAAACAACTGTATCTAGTAAAACTCACATGTATTCAATATCACAGGCATTTTTAGACTCTTTGCACGTTTGGATTAGGAATTATGTTGGAATACATTTTTATTGTTTTATTCGCATTATCTCAGGATTCTAAGTACATTACTGTCAAATGGAGTAAAACATTACTTTTTGTTTTTTCAAACGGTACCAAATGTTTTTTTTTTTCAGGAAAACTCTCAAAGATGCATTTCTTCAGGCATTATTAGACATATTGCATGTGTATTTTTGGAGTTATGTTTCATAAACTGACATTTTGAGTTTGACCAATATGAGGCCAGTAAAACCTGATTTTTGTATTTTTGAACCTTTCCAAAATACCTGATTCAGGTCAAACTCACATAAATTCAATATTACAGGCTTTTTTAGACAAATTTCATGTTTGGTTTTGGAGTTATGATTATAAACCTTTCATAATTAGGTTGAAAGTCACACTGTTATATTGAATAAAAAAAACTAACTTGTGTCTTTAGAAACCTTACAAAAGATAATTTTTCTAGTACTACTAAAAAAATACATATCTCTAGGCATTATTAGCCATTTTGCATGTGTTGTTTAGAAGTTATGTTTGAATACATTTTTATTGCTTTTTTCGCATTATCTCAGGATTCTAAGAACATTATAGTCATATTGAGTAAAAAACTACTTTTTGCATTTGCAAGATTTAAAAAAGCATATGTTTCGAGTAAAACTCCCAAAGATGCATTATTTCAGGCATTATTAGCCGTTTTTCATGTGGGTGTGTAGGAGTTATGTTTAAATAACTGTCATATTGAGTGTTACAGTATACAGTCATATTGAGTAATACCTCATTTTTGTATTTGCAAACTATAGAAAAACAACTGTATCTAGTAAAACTCACATGTATTCAATATCACAGGCATTTTTAGACACTTTGCACGTTTGGATTAGGAATTATGTTGGAATACATTTTTATTGCTTTATTCGCATTATCTCAGGATTCTAAGTACATTACTGTCAAATTGAGTAAAAAATCACTTTTTGTTTTTGCAAACGGTACCAAATGTTTTTTTTTCAGGAAAACTCTCAAAGATGCATTTCTTCAGGCATTATTAGACATATTGCATGTGTATTTTTGGAGTTATGTTTCATAAACTGACATTTTGAGTTTGACCAATATGAGGCCAGTAAAACCTGATTTTTGTATTTTTGAACCTTTCCAAAATACCTGATTCAGGTAAAACTCACATAAATTCAATATTACAGGCTTTTTTAGACAAATTTCATGTTTGGTTTTGGAGTTATGATTATAAACCTTTCATGTTTAGGTTGACAGTCACACTGTTATATTGAATAAAAAAACTAACTTGTGTCTTTAGAAACCTTACAAAAGATCATTTTTCTAGTACTACTAACAAAAATACATATCTCTAGGCATTATTAGCCATTTTGCATGTGTTGTTTAGAAGTTATGTTTGAATACATTTTTATTGCTTTTTTCGCATTATCTCAGGATTCTAAGAACATTATAGTCATATTGAGTAAAAAACTACTTTTTGCATTTGCAAGATTTAAAAAAGCATATGTTTCGAGTAAAACTCCCAAAGATGCATTATTTCAGGCATTATTAGCCATTTTCCATGTGTGGTGTAGGAGTTATGTTTAAATAACTGTCATATTGAGTGTTACAGTATACAGTCATATTGAGTAATACCTCATTTTTGTATTTGCAAACTATAGAGAAAAACTTTATCTAGTAAAACTCACATGTATTCAATATCACAGGCATTTTTAGACCTTTTGCACGTTTGGATTAGGAATTATGTTGGAATACATTTTTATTGCTTTATTCGCATTATCTCAGGATTCTAAGTACATTACTGTCAAATTGAGTAAAACATTACTTTTTGTTTTTGCAAACGGGACCAAATGTTTTTTTATTCAGGAAAACTCTCAAAGATGCATTTCTTCAGGCATTATTAGACATATTGCATGTGTATTTTTGGAGTTATGTTTCATAAACTGACATTTTGAGTTTGACCAATATGAGGCCAGTAAAACCTGATTTTTGTATTTTTGAACCTTTCCAAAATACCTGATTCAGGTCAAACTCACATAAATTCAATATTACAGGTTTTTTTAGACAAATTTCATGTTTGGTTTTGGAGTTATGATTATAAACCTTTCATGTTTAGGTTGACAGTCACACTGTTATATTGAATAAAAAACTAACTTGTGTCTTTAGAAACCTTACAAAATATCATTTTTCTAGTACTACTAACAAAAATACATATCTCTAGGCATTATTAGCCATTTTGCATGTGTTGTTTAGAAGTTATGTTTGAATACATTTTTATTGCTTTTTTCGCATTATCTCAGGATTCTAAGAACATTATAGTCATATTGAGTAAAAAACTACTTTTTGCATTTGCAAGATTTAAAAAAGCATATGTTTCCAGTAAAACTCCCAAAGATGCATTATTTCAGGCATTATTAGCCATTTTCCATGTGTGGTGTAGGAGTTATGTTTAAATAACTGTCATATTGAGTGTTACAGTATACAGTCATATTGAGTAATACCTCATTTTTGTATTTGCAAACTATAGAAAAACAACTGTATCTAGTAAAACTCACATGTATTCAATATCACAGGCCTTTTTAGACATTTTGCACGTTTGGATTAGGAATTATGTTGGAATACATTTTTATTGCTTTATTCGCATTATCTCAGGATTCTAAGTACATTACTGTCAAATTGAGTAAAACATTACTTTTTGTTTTTGCAAACGGTACCAAATGTTTTTTTTTTTCAGGAAAACTCTCAAAGATGCATTTCTTCAGGCATTATTAGACATATTGCATGTGTATTTTTGGAGTTATGTTTCATAAACTGACATTTTGAGTTTGACCAATATGAGGCCAGTAAAACCTGATTTTTGTATTTTTGAACCTTTCCAAAAGACCTGATTCAGGTCAAACTCACATAAATTCAATATTACAGGTTTTTTTTAGACAAATTTCATGTTTGGTTTTGGAGTTATGATTATAAACCTTTCATGTTTAGGTTGACAGTCACACTGTTATATTGAATAAAAAAACTAACTTGTGTCTTTAGAAACCTTACAAAAGATCATTTTTCTAGTACTACTAACAAAAATACATATCTCTAGGCATTATTAGCCATTTTGCATGTGTTGTTTAGAAGTTATGTTTGAATACATTTTTATTGCTTTTTTCGCATTATCTCAGGATTCTAAGAACATTATAGTCATATTGAGTAAAAAACTACTTTTTGCATTTGCAAGATTTAAAAAAGCATATGTTTCGAGTAAAACTCCCAAAGATGCATTATTTCAGGCATTATTAGCCATTTTCCATGTGTGGTGTAGGAGTTATGTTTAAATAACTGTCATATTGAGTGTTACTGTATACAGTCATATTGAGTAATACCTCATTTTTGTATTTGCAAACCATAGAAAAACAACTGTATCTAGTAAAACTCACATGTATTCAATATCACAGGCATTTTTAGACTCTTTGCACGTTTGGATTAGGAATTATGTTGGAATACATTTTTATTGCTTTATTCGCATTATCTCAGGATTCTAAGTACATTACTGTCAAATGGAGTAAAACATTACTTTTTGTTTTTGCAAACGGTACCAAATGTTTTTTTTTTCAGGAAAACTCTCAAAGATGCATTTCTTCAGGCATTATTAGACATATTGCATGTGTATTTTTGGAGTTATGTTTCATAAACTGACATTTTGAGTTTGACCAATATGAGGCCAGTAAAACCTGATTTTTGTATTTTTGAACCTTTCCAAAATACCTGATTCAGGTCAAACTCACATAAATTCAATATTACAGGCTTTTTTAGACAAAGTTCATGTTTGGTTTTGGAGTTATGATTATAAACCTTTCATAATTAGGTTGAAAGTCACACTGTTATATTGAATAAAAAAAACTAACGTGTGTCTTTAGAAACCTTACAAAAGATAATTTTTCTAGTACTACTAAAAAAATACATATCTCTAGGCATTATTAGCCATTTTGCATGTGTTGTTTAGAAGTTATGTTTGAATACATTTTTATTGCTTTTTTCGCATTATCTCAGGATTCTAAGAACATTATAGTCATATTGACTAAAAAACTGCTTTTTGCATTTGCAAGATTTAAAAAAGCATATGTTTCGAGTAAAGCTCCCAAAGATGCATTATTTCAGGCATTATTAGCCGTTTTCCATGTGTGGTGTAGGAGTTATGTTTAAATAACTGTCATATTGAGTGTTACAGTATACAGTCATATTGAGTAATACCTCATTTTTGTATTTGCAAACTATAGAAAAACAACTGTATCTAGTAAAACGCACATGTATTCAATATCACAGGAATTTTTAGACACTTTGCACGTTTGGATTAGGAATTATGTTGGAATACATTTTTATTGCTTTATTCGCATTATCTCAGGATTCTAAGTACATTACTGTCAAATTGAGTAAAACATTACTTTTTGTTTTTGCATACGGTACCAAATGTTTTTTTTTCAGGAAAACTCTCAAAGATGCATTTCTTCAGGCATTATTAGACATATTGCATGTGTATTTTTGGAGTTATGTTTCATAAACTGACATTTTGAGTTTGACCAATATGAGGCCAGTAAAACCTGATTTTTGTATTTTTGAACCTTTCCAAAATACCTGATTCAGGTCAAACTCACATAAATTCAATATTACAGGTTTTTTTAGACAAATGTCATGTTTGGTTTTGGAGTTATGATTATAAACCTTTCAAGTTTAGGTTGACAGTCACACTGTTATATTGAATAAAAAAACTAACTTGTGTCTTTAGAAACCTTACAAAAGATCATTTTTCTAGTACTACTAACAAAAATACATATCTCTAGGCATTATTAGCCATTTTGCATGTGTTGTTTAGAAGTTATGTTTGAATACATTTTTATTGCTTTTTTCGCATTATCTCAGGATTCTAAGAACATTATAGTCATATTGAGTAAAAAACTACTTTTTGCATTTGCAAGATTTAAAAAAGCATATGTTTCGAGTAAAACTCCCAAAGATGCATTATTTCAGGCATTATTAGCCATTTTCCATGTGTGGTGTAGGAGTTATGTTTAAATAACTGTCATATTGAGTGTTACAGTATACAGTCATATTGAGTAATACCTCATTTTTGTATTTGCAAACCATAGAAAAACAACTGTATCTAGTAAAACTCGCATGTATTCAATATCACAGGCATTTTTAGACTCTTTGCACGTTTGGATTAGGAATTATGTTGGAATACATTTTTATTGCTTTATTCGCATTATCTCAGGATTCTAAGTACATTACTGTCAAATGGAGTAAAACATTACTTTTTGTTTTTGCAAACGGTACCAAATGTTTTTTTTTTCAGGAAAACTCTCAAAGATGCATTTCTTCAGGCATTATTAGACATATTGCATGTGTATTTTTGGAGTTATGTTTCATAAACTGCCTTTTTGAGTTTGACCAATATGAGGCCAGTAAAACCTGATTTTTGTATTTTTGAACCTTTCCAAAATACCTGATTCAGGTCAAACTCACATAAATTCAATATTACAGGCTTTTTTAGACAAAGTTCATGTTTGGTTTTGGAGTTATGATTATAAACCTTTCATAATTAGGTTGAAAGTCACACTGTTATATTGAATAAAAAAAACTAACGTGTGTCTTTAGAAACCTTACAAAAGATAATTTTTCTAGTACTACTAAAAAAATACATATCTCTAGGCATTATTAGCCATTTTACATGTGTTGTTTAGAAGTTATGTTTGAATACATTTTTATTGCTTTTTTCGCATTATCTCAGGATTCTAAGAACATTATAGTCATATTGAGTAAAAAACTGCTGTTTGCATTTGCAAGATTTAAAAAAGCATATGTTTCGAGTAAAACTCCCAAAGATGCATTATTTCAGGCATTATTAGCCGTTTTCCATGTGGGTGTGTAGGAGTTATGTTTAAATAACTGTCATATTGAGTGTTACAGTATACAGTCATATTGAGTAATACCTCATTTTTGTATTTGCAAACTATAGAAAAACAACTGTATCTAGTAAAACTCACATGTATTCAATATCACAGGCCTTTTTAGACACTTTGCACGTTTGGATTAGGAATTATGTTGGAATACATTTTTATTGCTTTATTCGCATTATCTCAGGATTCTAAGTACATTACTGTCAAATTGAGTAAAACATTACTTTTTGTTTTTGCAAACGGTACCAAATGTTTTTTTTTTCAGGAAAACTCTCAAAGATGCATTTCTTCAGGCATTATTAGACATATTGCATGTGTATTTTTGGAGTTATGTTTCATAAACTGACATTTTGAGTTTGACCAATATGAGGCCAGTAAAACCTGATTTTTGTATTTTTGAACCTTTCCAAAATACCTGATTCAGGTCAAACTCACATAAATTCAATATTACAGGTTTTTTTAGACAAATTTCATGTTTGGTTTTGGAGTTATGATTATAAACCTTTCATGTTTAGGTTGACAGTCACACTGTTATATTGAATAAAAAAACAAACTTGTGTCTTTAGAAACCTTACAAAAGATCATTTTTCTAGTACTACTAACAAAAATACATATCTCTAGGCATTATTAGCCATTTTGCATGTGTTGTTTAGAAGTTATGTTTGAATACATTTTTATTGCTTTTTTCGCATTATCTCAGGATTCTAAGAACATTATAGTCATATTGAGTAAAAAACTACTTTTTGCATTTGCAAGATTTAAAAAAGCATATGTTTCGAGTAAAACTCCCAAAGATGCATTATTTCAGGCATTATTAGCCATTTTCCATGTGTGGTGTAGGAGTTATGTTTAAATAACTGTCATATTGAGTGTTACAGTATACAGTCATATTGAGTAATACCTCATTTTTGTATTTGCAAACCATATAAAAACAACTGTATCTAGTAAAACTCACATGTATTCAATATCACAGGCATTTTTAGACTCTTTGCACGTTTGGATTAGGAATTATGTTGGAATACATTTTTATTGCTTTATTCGCATTATCTCAGGATTCTAAGTACATTACTGTCAAATGGAGTAAAACATTACTTTTTGTTTTTGCAAACGGTACCAAATGTTTTTTTTTTCAGGAAAACTCTCAAAGATGCATTTCTTCAGGCATTGTTAGACATATTGCATGTGTATTTTTGGAGTTATGTTTCATAAACTGACATTTTGAGTTTGACCAATATGAGGCCAGTAAAACCTGATTTTTGTATTTTTGAACCTTTCCAAAATACCTGATTCAGGTCAAACTCACATAAATTCAATATTACAGGCTTTTTTAGACAAAGTTCATGTTTGGTTTTGGAGTTATGATTATAAACCTTTCATAATTAGGTTGAAAGTCACACTGTTATATTGAATAAAAAAAACTAACTTGTGTCTTTAGAAACCTTACAAAAGATATTTTTTCTAGTACTACTAAAAAAATACATATCTCTAGGCATTATTAGCCATTTTGCATGTGTTGTTTAGAAGTTATGTTTGAATACATTTTTATTGCTTTTTTCGCATTATCTCAGGATTCTAAGAACATTATAGTCATATTGAGTAAAAAACTACTTTTTGCATTTGCAAGATTTAAAAAAGCATATGTTTCGAGTAAAACTCCCAAAGATGCATTATTTCAGGCATTATTAGCCGTTTTCCATGTGGGTGTGTAGGAGTTATGTTTAAATAACTGTCATATTGAGTGTTACAGTATACAGTCATATTGAGTAATACCTCATTTTTGTATTTGCAAACTATAGAAAAACAACTGTATCTAGTAAAACTCACATGTATTCAATATCACAGGCCTTTTTAGACACTTTGCACGTTTGGATTAGGAATTATGTTGGAATACATTTTTATTGCTTTATTCGCATTATCTCAGGATTCTAAGTACATTACTGTCAAATTGAGTAAAACATTACTTTTTGTTTTTGCAAACGGTACCAAATGTTTTTTTTTTCAGGAAAACTCTCAAAGATGCATTTCTTCAGGCATTATTAGACATATTGCATGTGTATTTTTGGAGTTATGTTTCATAAACTGACATTTTGAGTTTGACCAATATGAGGCCAGTAAAACCTGATTTTTGTATTTTTGAACCTTTCCAAAATACCTGATTCAGGTCAAACTCACATAAATTCAATATTACAGGTTTTTTTAGACAAATTTCATGTTTGGTTTTGGAGTTATGATTATAAACCTTTCATGTTTAGGTTGACAGTCACACTGTTATATTGAATAAAAAAACTAACTTGTGTCTTTAGAAACCTTACAAAAGATCATTTTTCTAGTACTACTAACAAAAATACATATCTCTAGGCATTATTAGCCATTTTGCATGTGTTGTTTAGAAGTTATGTTTGAATACATTTTTATTGCTTTTTTCGCATTATCTCAGGATTCTAAGAACATTATAGTCATATTGAGTAAAAAACTACTTTTTGCATTTGCAAGATTTAAAAAAGCATATGTTTCGAGTAAAACTCCCAAAGATGCATTATTTCAGTCATTATTAGCCATTTTCCATGTGTGGTGTAGGAGTTATGTTTAAATAACTGTCATATTGAGTGTTACAGTATACAGTCATATTGAGTAATACCTCATTTTTGTATTTGCAAACCATATAAAAACAACTGTATCTAGTAAAACTCACATGTATTCAATATCACAGGCATTTTTAGACTCTTTGCACGTTTGGATTAGGAATTATGTTGGAATACATTTTTATTGCTTTATTCGCATTATCTCAGGATTCTAAGTACATTACTGTCAAATGGAGTAAAACATTACTTTTTGTTTTTGCAAACGGTACCAAATGTTTTTTTTTTCAGGAAAACTCTCAAAGATGCATTTCTTCAGGCATTGTTAGACATATTGCATGTGTATTTTTGGAGTTATGTTTCATAAACTGACATTTTGAGTTTGACCAATATGAGGCCAGTAAAACCTGATTTTTGTATTTTTGAACCTTTCCAAAATACCTGATTCAGGTCAAACTCACATAAATTCAATATTACAGGCTTTTTTAGACAAAGTTCATGTTTGGTTTTGGAGTTATGATTATAAACCTTTCATAATTAGGTTGAAAGTCACACTGTTATATTGAATAAAAAAAACTAACTTGTGTCTTTAGAAACCTTACAAAAGATATTTTTTCTAGTACTACTAAAAAAAATACATATCTCTAGGCATTATTAGCCATTTTGCATGTGTTGTTTAGAAGTTATGTTTGAATACATTTTTATTGCTTTTTTCGCATTATCTCAGGATTCTAAGAACATTATAGTCATATTGAGTAAAAAACTACTTTTTGCATTTGCAAGATTTAAAAAAGCATATGTTTCGAGTAAAACTCCCAAAGATGCATTATTTCAGGCATTATTAGCCGTTTTCCATGTGGGTGTGTAGGAGTTATGTTTAAATAACTGTCATATTGAGTGTTACAGTATACAGTCATATTGAGTAATACCTCATTTTTGTATTTGCAAACTATAGAAAAACAACTGTATCTAGTAAAACTCACATGTATTCAATATCACAGGCATTTTTAGACACTTTGCACGTTTGGATTAGGAATTATGTTGGAATACATTTTTATTGCTTTATTCGCATTATCTCAGGATTCTAAGTACATTACTGTCAAATTGAGTAAAACATTACTTTTTGTTTTTGCAAACGGTACCAAATGTTTTTTTTTTTCAGGAAAACTCTCAAAGATGCATTTCTTCAGGCATTATTAGACATATTGCATGTGTATTTTTGGAGTTATGTTTCATAAACTGACATTTTGAGTTTGACCAATATGAGGCCAGTAAAACCTGATTTTTGTATTTTTGAACCTTTCCAAAAGACCTGATTCAGGTCAAACTCACATAAATTCAATATTACAGGTTTTTTTAGACAAATTTCATGTTTGGTTTTGGAGTTATGATTATAAACCTTTCATGTTTAGGTTGACAGTCACACTGTTATATTGAATAAAAAAACTAACTTGTGTCTTTAGAAACCTTACAAAAGATCATTTTTCTAGTACTACTAACAAAAATACATATCTCTAGGCATTATTAGCCATTTTGCATGTGTTGTTTAGAAGTTATGTTTGAATACATTTTTATTGCTTTTTTCGCATTATCTCAGGATTCTAAGAACATTATAGTCATATTGAGTAAAAAACTACTTTTTGCATTTGCAAGATTTAAAAAAGCATATGTTTCGAGTAAAACTCCCAAAGATGCATTATTTCAGGCATTATTAGCCATTTTCCATGTGTGGTGTAGGAGTTATGTTTAAATAACTGTCATATTGAGTGTTACAGTATACAGTCATATTGAGTAATACCTCATTTTTGTATTTGCAAACCATAGAAAAACAACTGTATCTAGTAAAACTCACATGTATTCAATATCACAGGCATTTTTAGACTCTTTGCACGTTTGGATTAGGAATTATGTTGGAATACATTTTTATTGCTTTATTCGCATTATCTCAGGATTCTAAGTACATTACTGTCAAATGGAGTAAAACATTACTTTTTGTTTTTGCAAACGGTACCAAATGTTTTTTTTTTCAGGAAAACTCTCAAAGATGCATTTCTTCAGGCATTATTAGACATATTGCATGTGTATTTTTGGAGTTATGTTTCATAAACTGACATTTTGAGTTTGACCAATATGAGGCCAGTAAAACCTGATTTTTGTATTTTTGAACCTTTCCAAAATACCTGATTCAGGTCAAACTCACATAAATTCAATATTACAGGCTTTTTTAGACAAAGTTCATGTTTGGTTTTGGAGTTATGATTATAAACCTTTCATAATTAGGTTGAAAGTCACACTGTTATATTGAATAAAAAAAACTAACGTGTGTCTTTAGAAACCTTACAAAAGATAATTTTTCTAGTAGTACTAAAAAAATACATATCTCTAGGCATTATTAGCCATTTTGCATGTGTTGTTTAGAAGTTATGTTTGAATACATTTTTATTGCTTTTTTCGCATTATCTCAGGATTCTAAGAACATTATAGTCATATTGACTAAAAAACTGCTTTTTGCATTTGCAAGATTTAAAAAAGCATATGTTTCGAGTAAAGCTCCCAAAGATGCATTATTTCAGGCATTATTAGCCGTTTTCCATGTGGGTGTGTAGGAGTTATGTTTAAATAACTGTCATATTGAGTGTTACAGTATACAGTCATATTGAGTAATACCTCATTTTTGTATTTGCAAACTATAGAAAAACAACTGTATCTAGTAAAACGCACATGTATTCAATATCACAGGAATTTTTAGACACTTTGCACGTTTGGATTAGGAATTATGTTGGAATACATTTTTATTGCTTTATTCGCATTATCTCAGGATTCTAAGTACATTACTGTCAAATTGAGTAAAACATTACTTTTTGTTTTTGCATACGGTACCAAATGTTTTTTTTTCAGGAAAACTCTCAAAGATGCATTTCTTCAGGCATTATTAGACATATTGCATGTGTATTTTTGGAGTTATGTTTCATAAACTGACATTTTGAGTTTGACCAATATGAGGCCAGTAAAACCTGATTTTTGTATTTTTGAACCTTTCCAAAATACCTGATTCAGGTCAAACTCACATAAATTCAATATTACAGGTTTTTTTAGACAAATTTCATGTTTGGTTTTGGAGTTATGATTATAAACCTTTCAAGTTTAGGTTGACAGTCACACTGTTATATTGAATAAAAAAACTAACTTGTGTCTTTAGAAACCTTACAAAAGATCATTTTTCTAGTACTACTAACAAAAATACATATCTCTAGGCATTATTAGCCATTTTGCATGTGTTGTTTAGAAGTTATGTTTGAATACATTTTTATTGCTTTTTTCGCATTATCTCAGGATTCTAAGAACATTATAGTCATATTGAGTAAAAAACTACTTTTTGCATTTGCAAGATTTAAAAAAGCATATGTTTCGAGTAAAACTCCCAAAGATGCATTATTTCAGGCATTATTAGCCATTTTCCATGTGTGGTGTAGGAGTTATGTTTAAATAACTGTCATATTGAGTGTTACAGTATACAGTCATGTTGAGTAATACCTCATTTTTGTATTTGCAAACCATAGAAAAACAACTGTATCTAGTAAAACTCGCATGTATTCAATATCACAGGCATTTTTAGACTCTTTGCACGTTTGGATTAGGAATTATGTTGGAATACATTTTTATTGCTTTATTCGCATTATCTCAGGATTCTAAGTACATTACTGTCAAATGGAGTAAAACATTACTTTTTGTTTTTGCAAACGGTACCAAATGTTTTTTTTTTCAGGAAAACTCTCAAAGATGCATTTCTTCAGGCATTATTAGACATATTGCATGTGTATTTTTGGAGTTATGTTTCATAAACTGCCTTTTTGAGTTTGACCAATATGAGGCCAGTAAAACCTGATTTTTGTATTTTTGAACCTTTCCAAAATACCTGATTCAGGTCAAACTCACATAAATTCAATATTACAGGCTTTTTTAGACAAAGTTCATGTTTGGTTTTGGAGTTATGATTATAAACCTTTCATAATTAGGTTGAAAGTCACACTGTTATATTGAATAAAAAAAACTAACGTGTGTCTTTAGAAACCTTACAAAAGATAATTTTTCTAGTACTACTAAAAAAATACATATCTCTAGGCATTATTAGCCATTTTACATGTGTTGTTTAGAAGTTATGTTTGAATACATTTTTATTGCTTTTTTCGCATTATCTCAGGATTCTAAGAACATTATAGTCATATTGAGTAAAAAACTGCTGTTTGCATTTGCAAGATTTAAAAAAGCATATGTTTCGAGTAAAACTCCCAAAGATGCATTATTTCAGGCATTATTAACCGTTTTCCATGTGGGTGTGTAGGAGTTATGTTTAAATAACTGTCATATTGAGTGTTACAGTATACAGTCATATTGAGTAATACCTCATTTTTGTATTTGCAAACTATAGAAAAACAACTGTATCTAGTAAAACTCACATGTATTCAATATCACAGGCCTTTTTAGACACTTTGCACGTTTGGATTAGGAATTATGTTGGAATACATTTTTATTGCTTTATTCGCATTATCTCAGGATTCTAAGTACATTACTGTCAAATTGAGTAAAACATTACTTTTTGTTTTTGCAAACGGTACCAAATGTTTTTTTTTTCAGGAAAACTCTCAAAGATGCATTTCTTCAGGCATTATTAGACATATTGCATGTGTATTTTTGGAGTTATGTTTCATAAACTGACATTTTGAGTTTGACCAATATGAGGCCAGTAAAACCTGATTTTTGTATTTTTGAACCTTTCCAAAATACCTGATTCAGGTCAAACTCACATAAATTCAATATTACTCGTTTTTTTAGACAAATTTCATGTTTGGTTTTGGAGTTATGATTATAAACCTTTCATGTTTAGGTTGACAGTCACACTGTTATATTGAATAAAAAAACTAACTTGTGTCTTTAGAAACCTTACAAAAGATCATTTTTCTAGTACTACTAACAAAAATACATATCTCTAGGCATTATTAGCCATTTTGCATGTGTTGTTTAGAAGTTATGTTTGAATACATTTTTATTGCTTTTTTCGCATTATCTCAGGATTCTAAGAACATTATAGTCATATTGAGTAAAAAACTACTTTTTGCATTTGCAAGATTTAAAAAAGCATATGTTTCGAGTAAAACTCCCAAAGATGCATTATTTCAGGCATTATTAGCCATTTTCCATGTGTGGTGTAGGAGTTATGTTTAAATAACTGTCATATTGAGTGTTACAGTATACAGTCATATTGAGTAATACCTCATTTTTGTATTTGCAAACCATATAAAAACAACTGTATCTAGTAAAACTCACATGTATTCAATATCACAGGCATTTTTAGACTCTTTGCACGTTTGGATTAGGAATTATGTTGGAATACATTTTTATTGCTTTATTCGCATTATCTCAGGATTCTAAGTACATTACTGTCAAATGGAGTAAAACATTACTTTTTGTTTTTGCAAACGGTACCAAATGTTTTTTTTTTCAGGAAAACTCTCAAAGATGCATTTCTTCAGGCATTGTTAGACATATTGCATGTGTATTTTTGGAGTTATGTTTCATAAACTGACATTTTGAGTTTGACCAATATGAGGCCAGTAAAACCTGATTTTTGTATTTTTGAACCTTTCCAAAATACCTGATTCAGGTCAAACTCACATAAATTCAATATTACAGGCTTTTTTAGACAAAGTTCATGTTTGGTTTTGGAGTTATGATTATAAACCTTTCATAATTAGGTTGAAAGTCACACTGTTATATTGAATAAAAAAAACTAACTTGTGTCTTTAGAAACCTTACAAAAGATATTTTTTCTAGTACTACTAAAAAAATACATATCTCTAGGCATTATTAGCCATTTTGCATGTGTTGTTTAGAAGTTATGTTTGAATACATTTTTATTGCTTTTTTCGCATTATCTCAGGATTCTAAGAACATTATAGTCATATTGAGTAAAAAACTACTTTTTGCATTTGCAAGATTTAAAAAAGCATATGTTTCGAGTAAAACTCCCAAAGATGCATTATTTCAGGCATTATTAGCCGTTTTCCATGTGGGTGTGTAGGAGTTATGTTTAAATAACTGTCATATTGAGTGTTACAGTATACAGTCATATTGAGTAATACCTCATTTTTGTATTTGCAAACTATAGAAAAACAACTGTATCTAGTAAAACTCACATGTATTCAATATCACAGGCATTTTTAGACACTTTGCACGTTTGGATTAGGAATTATGTTGGAATACATTTTTATTGCTTTATTCGCATTATCTCAGGATTCTAAGTACATTACTGTCAAATTGAGTAAAACATTACTTTTTGTTTTTGCAAACGGTACCAAATGTTTTTTTTTTCAGGAAAACTCTCAAAGATGCATTTCTTCAGGCATTATTAGACATATTGCATGTGTATTTTTGGAGTTATGTTTCATAAACTGACATTTTGAGTTTGACCAATATGAGGCCAGTAAAACCTGATTTTTGTATTTTTGAACCTTTCCAAAATACCTGATTCAGGTCAAACTCACATAAATTCAATATTACAGGCTTTTTTTAGACAAATTTCATGTTTGGTTTTGGAGTTATGATTATAAACCTTTCATGTTTAGGTTGACAGTCACACTGTTATATTGAATAAAAAAACTAACTTGTGTCTTTAGAAACCTTACAAAAGATCATTTTTCTAGTACTACTAACAAAAATACATATCTCAAGGCACTATTAGCCATTTTGCATGTGTTGTTTAGAAGTTATGTTTGAATACATTTTTATTGCTTTTTTCGCATTATCTCAGGATTCTAAGAACATTATAGTCATATTGAGTAAAAAACTACTTTTTGCATTTGCAAGATTTAAAAAAGCATATGTTTCGAGTAAAACTCCCAAAGATGCATTATTTCAGGCATTATTAGCCATTTTCCATGTGTGGTGTAGGAGTTATGTTTAAATAACTGTCATATTGAGTGTTACAGTATACAGTCATATTGAGTAATACCTCATTTTTGTATTTGCAAACTATAGAAAAACAACTGTATCTAGTAAAACTCACATGTATTCAATATCACCGGCATTTTTAGACACTTTGCACGTTTGGATTAGGAATTATGTTGGAATACATTTTTATTGCTTTATTCGCATTATCTCAGGATTCTAAGTACATTACTGTCAAATTGAGTAAAACATTACTTTTTGTTTTTGCAAACGGTACCAAATGTTTTTTTTTTCAGGAAAACTCTCAAAGATGCATTTCTTCAGGCATTATTAGACATATTGCATGTGTATTTTTGGAGTTATGTTTCACAAACTGACATTTTGAGTTTGACCAATATGAGGCCAGTAAAACCTGATTTTTGTATTTTTTAACCTTTCCAAAATACCTGATTCAGGTCAAACTCACATAAATTCAATATTACAGGCTTTTTTAGACAAATTTCATGTTTGGTTTTGGAGTTATGATTATAAACCTTTCATGTTTAGGTTGACAGTCACACTGTTATATTGAATAAAAAAACTAACTTGTGTCTTTAGAAACCTTACAAAAGATCATTTTTCTAGTACTACTAACAAAAATACATATCTCTAGGCATTATTAGCCATTTTGCATGTGTTGTTTAGAAGTTATGTTTGAATACATTTTTATTGCTTTTTTCGCATTATCTCAGGATTCTAAGAACATTATAGTCATATTGAGTAAAAAACTACTTTTTGCATTTGCAAGATTTAAAAAAGCATATGTTTCGAGTAAAACTCCCAAAGATGCATTATTTCAGGCATTATTAGCCATTTTCCATGTGTGGTGTAGGAGTTATGTTTAAATAACTGTCATATTGAGTGTTACAGTATACAGTCATATTGAGTAATACCTCATTTTTGTATTTGCAAACTATAGAAAAAAAACTCTATCTAGTAAAACTCACATGTATTCAATATCACAGGCATTTTTAGACACTTTGCACGTTTGGATTAGGAATTATGTTGGAATACATTTTTATTGCTTTATTCGCATTATCTCAGGATTCTAAGTACATTACTGTCAAATTGAGTAAAACATTACTTTTTGTTTTTGCAAACGGTACCAAATGTTTTTTTTTTCAGGAAAACTCTCAAAGATGCATTTCTTCAGGCATTATTAGACATATTGCATGTGTATTTTTGGAGTTATGTTTCATAAACTGACATTTTGAGTTTGACCAATATGAGGCCAGTAAAACCTGATTTTTGTATTTTTGAACCTTTCCAAAATACCTGATTCAGGTCAAACTCACATAAATTCAATATTACAGGCTTTTTTAGACAAATTTCATGTTTGGTTTTGGAGTTATGATTATAAACCTTTCATGTTTAGGTTGACAGTCACACTGTTATATTGAATAAAAAAACTAACTTGTGTCTTTAGAAACCTTACAAAAGATCATTTTTCTAGTACTACTAACAAAAATACATATCTCTAGGCATTATTAGCCATTTTGCATGTGTTGTTTAGAAGTTATGTTTGAATACATTTTTATTGCTTTTTTCGCATTATCTCAGGATTCTAAGAACATTATAGTCATATTGAGTAAAAAATCTACTTTTTGCATTTGCAAGATTTAAAAAAGCATATGTTTCGAGTAAAACTCCCAAAGATGCATTATTTCAGGCATTATTAGCCATTTTCCATGTGTGGTGTAGGAGTTATGTTTAAATAACTGTCATATTGAGTGTTACAGTATACAGTCATATTGAGTAATACCTCATTTTTGTATTTGCAAACTATAGAAAAAAAACTCTATCTAGTAAAACTCACATGTATTCAATATCACAGGCATTTTTAGACACTTTGCACGTTTGGATTAGGAATTATGTTGGAATACATTTTTATTGCTTTATTCGCATTATCTCAGGATTCTAAGTACATTACTGTCAAATTGAGTAAAACATTACTTTTTGTTTTTGCAAACGGTACCAAATGTTTTTTTTTTCAGGAAAACTCTCAAAGATGCATTTCTTCAGGCATTATTAGACATATTGCATGTGTATTTTTGGAGTTATGTTTCATAAACTGACATTTTGAGTTTGACCAATATGAGGCCAGTAAAACCTGATTTTTGTATTTTTTAACCTTTCCAAAATACCTGATTCAGGTCAAACTCACATAAATTCAATATTACAGGTTTTTTTAGACAAATTTCATGTTTGGTTTTGGAGTTATGATTATAAACCTTTCATGTTTAGGTTGACAGTCACACTGTTATATTGAATAAAAAAACTAACTTGTGTCTTTAGAAACCTTACAAAAGATCATTTTTCTAGTACTACTAACAAAAATACATATCTCAAGGCATTATTAGCCATTTTGCATGTGTTGTTTAGAAGTTATGTTTGAATACATTTTTATTGCTTTTTTCGCATTATCTCAGGATTCTAAGAACATTATAGTCATATTGAGTAAAAAACTACTTTTTGCATTTGCAAGATTTAAAAAAGCATATGTTTCGAGTAAAACTCCCAAAGATGCATTATTTCAGGCATTATTAGCCATTTTCCATGTGTGGTGTAGGAGTTATGTTTAAATAACTGTCATATTGAGTGTTACAGTATACAGTCATATTGAGTAATACCTCATTTTTGTATTTGCAAACTATAGAAAAACAACTGTATCTAGTAAAACTCACATGTATTCAATATCACAGGCATTTTTAGACACTTTGCACGTTTGGATTAGGAATTATGTTGGAATACATTTTTATTAATTTATTCGCATTATCTCAGAATTCTAAGTACATTACTGTCAAATTGAGTAAAACATTACTTTTTGTTTTTGCAAACGGTACCAAATGTTTTTTTTTTCAGGAAAACTCTCAAAGATGCATTTATTCAGGCATTATTAGACAT
This sequence comes from Nerophis ophidion, assembly GCF_033978795.1. Lineage (NCBI taxonomy): Eukaryota > Metazoa > Chordata > Actinopteri > Syngnathiformes > Syngnathidae > Nerophis > Nerophis ophidion. Next base: position 72,402 of record NW_026907084.1, read on the forward strand.
ATTGCATGTGTATTTTTGGAGTTACGTTTCATAAACTGACATTTTGAGTTTGACCAATATGAGGCCAGTAAAACCTGATTTTTGTATTTTTGAACCTTTCCAAAATACCTGATTCAGGTCAAACTCACATAAATTCAATATCACAGGTTTTTTTAGACAAATTTCATGTTTGGTTTTGGAGTTATGATTATAAACCTTTCATGTTTAGGTTGACAGTCACACTGTTATATTCAATAAAAAAAACTAACTTGTGTCTTTAGAAACCTTACAAAAGATCATTTTTCTAGTACTACTAACAAAAATACATATCTCTAGGCATTATTAGCCATTTTGCATGTGTTGTTTTTGGAGTTATGTTTCATAAACTGACATTTTGAGTTTGACCAATATGAGGCCAGTAAAACCTGATTTTTGTATTTTTGAACCTTTCCAAAATACCTGATTCAGGTAAAACTCACATAAATTCAATATTACAGGCTTTTTTAGACAAATTTCATGTTTGGTTTTGGAGTTATGATTATAAACCTTTCATGTTTAGGTTGACAGTCACACTGTTATATTGAATAAAAAAACTAACTTGTGTCTTTAGAAACCTTACAAAAGATCATTTTTCTAGTACTACTAACAAAAATACATATCTCTAGGCATTATTAGCCATTTTGCATGTGTTGTTTAGAAGTTATGTTTGAATACATTTTTATTGCTTTTTTCGCATTATCTCAGGATTCTAAGAACATTATAGTCATATTGAGTAAAAAACTACTTTTTGCATTTGCAAGATTTAAAAAAGCATATGTTTCGAGTAAAACTCCCAAAGATGCATTATTTCAGGCATTATTAGCCATTTTCCATGTGTGGTGTAGGAGTTATGTTTAAATAACTGTCATATTGAGTGTTACAGTATACAGTCATATTGAGTAATACCTCATTTTTGTATTTGCAAACTATAGAAAAAAAACTCTATCTAGTAAAACTCACATGTATTCAATATCACAGGCATTTTTAGACCTTTTGCACGTTTGGATTAGGAATTATGTTGGAATACATTTTTATTGCTTTATTCGCATTATCTCAGGATTCTAAGTACATTACTGTCAAATTGAGTAAAACATTACTTTTTGTTTTTGCAAACGGTACCAAATGTTTTTTTATTCAGGAAAACTCTCAAAGATGCATTTCTTCAGGCATTATTAGACATATTGCATGTGTATTTTTGGAGTTATGTTTCATAAACTGACATTTTGAGTTTGACCAATATGAGGCCAGTAAAACCTGATTTTTGTATTTTTGAACCTTTCCAAAATACCTGATTCAGGTCAAACTCACATAAATTCAATATTACAGGCTTTTTTTAGACAAATTTCATGTTTGGTTTTGGAGTTATGATTATAAACCTTTCATGTTTAGGTTGACAGTCACACTGTTATATTGAATAAAAAAACTAACTTGTGTCTTTAGAAACCTTACAAAAGATCATTTTTCTAGTACTACTAACAAAAATACATATCTCTAGGCATTATTAGCCATTTTGCATGTGTTGTTTAGAAGTTATGTTTGAATACATTTTTATTGCTTTTTTCGCATTATCTCAGGATTCTAAGAACATTATAGTCATATTGAGTAAAAAACTACTTTTTGCATTTGCAAGATTTAAAAAAGCATATGTTTCGAGAAAAACTCCCAAAGATGCATTATTTCAGGCATTATTAGCCATTTTCCATGTGTGGTGTAGGAGTTATGTTTAAATAACTGTCATATTGAGTGTTACAGTATACAGTCATATTGAGTAATACCTCATTTTTGTATTTGCAAACTATAGAAAAACAACTGTATCTAGTAAAACTCACATGTATTCAATATCACAGGCCTTTTTAGACACTTTGCACGTTTGGATTAGGAATTATGTTGGAATACATTTTTATTGCTTTATTCGCATTATCTCAGGATTCTAAGTACATTACTGTCAAATTGAGTAAAACATTACTTTTTGTTGCCTCTTCGGGCTGTGCCCGGCCGGGCCCCATGGGGACAGGCCCGACCACCAGGCGCTCGCCATCGTGCCCCAACTCCGGGCCTGGCTCCAGAGCGGGGCCCCGGTGACCCACGTCCGGGCGAGGGAAATCTGGGTTCATTTTGTTGTAATTCCATAGAAGTCTTTGAGCTGCTCTTTGTCTGATCACTCACCTAGGACCTGTTTGTCTTGGGAGACCCTACCAGGGGGCATGAAAGCCCCCAGACAACATAGCTCCTAGGATCATTGGGACACGCAAACTCCTCTACCACGGTAAGGTAGCAGCTCAGAGAGGAGGTAGCAACGTGGGTCATCCCTCCAATGGGCTCACCACTCATAGGAGGGGCCATAGAGGTCGGGTGCATTGTGAGCTGGGCGGCAGCCGAAGGCAGGGCACTTGGCGGTCCGATCCTCGGCTACAGAAGCTAGCTCTTGGGACGTGGAACGTCACCTCACTGGGGGGGAAGGAGCCTGAGCTAGTGCGCGAGGTAGAGAAGTTCCGGCTGGATATAGTCGGACTCACCTCGACGCACAGCAAGGGCTCTGGAACCAGTTCTCTCGAGAGGGACTGGACCCTCTTCCACTCTGGCGTTGCCGGCAGTGAGAGGCGACGGGCTGGGGTGGCAATTCTCGTTGCCCCCCAGCTCAAAGCCTGCACGTTTGAGTTCAACCCAGTGGACGAGAGGGTAGCTTCCCTTCGCCTTCGGGTGGGGGGACGGGTCCTGACTGTTGTTTGTGCTTACGCACCAAACAGCAGTTCAGAATACCCACCCTTTTTGGGTACACTCGAGGGAGTACTGGAAAGTGCTCCTCCGGGTGATTCCCTTGTCCTACTGGGAGACTTCAACGCTCATGTTGGCAACGACAGTGAAACCTGGAGAGGCGTGATTGGGAAGAATGGTCGCCCGGATCTAAACCCGAGTGGTGTTTTGTTATTGGACTTTTGTGCTCGTCACGGATTGTCCATAACAAACACCATGTTCAAACATAAGGGTGTCCATATGTGCACTTGGCACCAGGACACCCTAGGCCGCAGTTCCATGATCGACTTTGTAGTTGTGTCATCGGATTTGCGGCCTTATGTTTTGGACACTCGGGTGAAGAGAGGGGCGGAGCTTTCTACCGATCACCACCTGGTGGTGAGTTGGCTGCGATGGTGGGGGAGGATGCCGGACAGACCTGGCAGGCCCAAGCGCATTGTGAGGGTCTGCTGGGAACGTCTGGCAGAGTCTCCTGTCAGAGAGAGTTTCAATTCACACCTCCGGGAGAACTTTGAACATGTCACGAGGGAGGTGCGGGACATTGAGTCCGAGTGGACCATGTTTCGAACCTCTATTGTCGAGGCGGCTGATTGGAGCTGTGGCCGCAAGGTTGTTGGTGCCTGTCGTGGCGGTAATCCCAGAACCCGTTGGTGGACACCTGCAGTGAGGGATGCCGTCAAGCTGAAGAAGGAGTCCTATCGGGTTCTTTTGGCTCATAGGACTCCGGAAGCAGTGGACGGGTACCGACGGGCCAAGCGGTGTGCAGCTTTAGCGGTCGCGGAGGCAAAAACTCGGACATGGGAAGAGTTCGGGGAAGCCATGGAAAACGACTTCCGGACGGCTTCGAAGCGATTCTGGACCACCATACGGCGCCTCAGGAAGGGGAAGCAGTGCACTATCAACACCGTGTATGGTGCGGATGGTGTTCTGCTGACTTCGACTGCGGATATTGTGGATCGGTGGAGGGAATACTTCGAAGACCTCCTCAATCCCACCAACACGTCTTTCTTTGAGGAAGCGGTGCCTGGGGAACCTGTAGTGGACTCTCCTATTTCTGGGGCTGAGGTCGCTGAGGTAGTTAAAAAGCTCCTCGGCGGCAAGGCCCCGGGGGTGGATGAGATCCGCCCGGAGTTCCTCAAGGCTCTGGATGCTGTGGGGCTGTCTTGGTTGACAAGACTCTGCAGCATCGCGTGGACATCGGGGGCGGTACCTCTGGATTGGCAGACCGGGGTGGTGGTCCCTCTCTTTAAGAAGGGGGACCGGAGGGTGTGTTCCAACTATCGTGGGATCACACTCCTCAGCTTTCCCGGTAAGGTTTATTCAGGTGTACTGGAGAGGAGGCTTCGCCGGATAGTCGAACCTCGGATTCAGGAGGAACAGTGTGGTTTTCGTACTGGTCGTGGAACTGTGGACCAGCTCTATACTCTCGGCAGGGTTCTTGAGGGTGCATGGGAGTTTGCCCAACCAGTCTACATGTGCTTTGTAGACTTGGAGAAGGCATTCGACCGTGTCCCTCGGGAAGTCCTGTGGGGAGTGCTCAGAGAGTATGGGGTATCGGAATGTCTTATTGTGGCAGTCCGCTCCCTGTATGATCAGTGTCAGAGCTTGGTCCGCATTGCTGGCAGTAAGTCGGACACGTTTCCAGTGAGGGTTGGACTCTGCCAAGGCTGTCCTTTGTCACCGATTCTGTTCATAACTTTTATGGACAGAATTTCTAGGCGCAGCCAAGGCGTTGAGGGGTTCCGGTTTGGTGGCCACGGGATTAGGTCTCTGCTTTTTGCAGATGATGTAGTCCTGATGGCTTCATCTGGCCGGGATCTTCAGCTCTCACTGGATCGGTTCGCAGCCGAGTGTGAAGCGACCGGAATGAGAATCAGCACCTCCAAGTCCGAGTCCATGGTTCTCGCCCGGAAAAGGGTGGAGTGCCATCTCCGGGTTGGGGAGGAGACCCTGCCCCAAGTGGAGGAGTTCAAGTACCTAGGAGTCTTGTTCACGAGTGGGGGAAGAGTGGATCGTGAGATCGACAGGCGGATCGGTGCGGCGTCTTCAGTAATGCGGACGTTGTATCGATCCGTTGTGGTGAAGAAGGAGCTGAGCCGGAAGGCAAAGCTCTCAATTTACCGGTCGATCTACGTTCCCATCCTCACCTATGGTCATGAGCTTTGGGTCATGACCGAAAGGATAAGATCACGGGTACAAGCGGCCGAAATGAGTTTCCTCCGCCGGGTAGCGGGTCTCTCCCTTAGAGATAGGGTGAGAAGCTCTGCCATCCGGGAGGAGCTCAACGTAAAGCCGCTGCTCCTCCACATCGAGAGGAGCCAGATGAAGTGATTCGGGCATCTGGTCAGGATGCCACCCGAACGCCTCCCTAGGGATGTGTTTAGGGCACGTCCAGCTGGTAGGAGGCCACGGGGAAGACCCAGGACACGTTGGGAAGACTATGTCTCCCGGCTGGCCTGGGAACGCCTCGGGATCCCCCGGGAAGAGCTAGACGAAGTGGCTGGAGATAGGGAAGTCTGGGCTTCCCTGCTTAGGCTGCTGCCCCCGCGACCCGACCTCGGATAAGCGGAAGATGATGGATGGATGGATGGAATTACTTTTTGTTTTTGCAAACGGTACCAAATGTTTTTTTTTTCAGGAAAACTCTCAAAGATGCATTTCTTCAGGCATTATTAGACATATTGCATGTGTATTTTTGGAGTTATGTTTCATAAACTGACATTTTGAGTTTGACCAATATGAGGCCAGTAAAACCTGATTTTTGTATTTTTGAACCTTTCCAAAATACCTGATTCAGGTCAAACTCACATAAATTCAATATTACAGGTTTTTTTAGACAAATTTCATGTTTGGTTTTGGAGTTATGATTATAAACCTTTCATGTTTAGGTTGACAGTCACACTGTTATATTGAATAAAAAAACTAACTTGTGTCTTTAGAAACCTTACAAAAGATCATTTTTCTAGTACTACTAACAAAAATACATATCTCTAGGCATTATTAGCCATTTTGCATGTGTTGTTTAGAAGTTATGTTTGAATACATTTTTATTGCTTTTTTCGCATTATCTCAGGATTCTAAGAACATTATAGTCATATTGAGTAAAAAACTACTTTTTGCATTTGCAAGATTTAAAAAAGCATATGTTTCGAGTAAAACTCCCAAAGATGCATTATTTCAGGCATTATTAGCCATTTTCCATGTGTGGTGTAGGAGTTATGTTTAAATAACTGTCATATTGAGTGTTACAGTATACAGTCATATTGAGTAATACCTCATTTTTGTATTTGCAAACCATAGAAAAACAACTGTATCTAGTAAAACTCACATGTATTCAATATCACAGGCATTTTTAGACTCTTTGCACGTTTGGATTAGGAATTATGTTGGAATACATTTTTATTGCTTTATTCGCATTATCTCAGGATTCTAAGTACATTACTGTCAAATGGAGTAAAACATTACTTTTTGTTTTTGCAAACGGTACCAAATGTTTTTTTTTTCAGGAAAACTCTCAAAGATGCATTTTTTCAGGCATTATTAGACATATTGCGTGTGTATTTTTGGAGTTATGTTTCATAAACTGACATTTTGAGTTTGACCAATATGAGGCCAGTAAAACCTGATTTTTGTATTTTTGAACCTTTCCAAAATACCTGATTCAGGTCAAACTCACATAAATTCTATATTACAGGCTTTTTTAGACAAAGTTCATGTTTGGTTTTGGAGTTATGATTATAAACCTTTCATAATTAGGTTGAAAGTCACACTGTTATATTGAATAAAAAAAACTAACGTGTGTCTTTAGAAACCTTACAAAAGATAATTTTTCTGCTACTACTAAAAAAATACATATCTCTAGGCATTATTAGCCATTTTGCATGTGTTGTTTAGAAGTTATGTTTGAATACATTTTTATTGCTTTTTTCGCATTATCTCAGGATTCTAAGAACATTATAGTCATATTGAGTAAAAAACTGCTTTTTGCATTTGCAAGATTTAAAAAAGCATATGTTTCGAGTAAAACTCCCAAAGATGCATTATTTCAGGCATTATTAGCCGTTTTCCATGTGGGTGTGTAGGAGTTATGTTTAAATAACTGTCATATTGAGTGTTACAGTATACAGTCATATTGAGTAATACCTCATTTTTGTATTTGCAATTTATAGAAAAACAACTGTATCTAGTAAAACTCACATGTATTCAATATCACAGGCATTTTTAGACACTTTGCACGTTTGGATTAGGAATTATGTTGGAATACATTTTTATTGCTTTATTCGCATTATCTCAGGATTCTAAGTACATTACTGTCAAATTGAGTAAAACATTACTTTTTGTTTTTGCAAACGGTACCAAATGTTTTTTTTTCAGGAAAACTCTCAAAGATGCATTTCTTCAGGCATTATTAGACATATTGCATGTGTATTTTTGGAGTTATATTTCATAAACTGACATTTTGAGTTTGACCAATATGAGGCCAGTAAAACCTGATTTTTGTATTTTTGAACCTTTCCAAAATACCTGATTCAGGTAAAACTCACATAAATTCAATATTACAGGCTTTTTTAGACAAACTTCATGTTTGGTTTTGGAGTTATGATTATAAACCTTTCATGTTTAGGTTGACAGTCACACTGTTATATTGAATAAAAAAACTAACTTGTGTCTTTAGAAACCTTACAAAAGATCATTTTTCTAGTACTACTAACAAAAATACATATCTCTAGGCATTATTAGCCATTTTGCATGTGTTGTTTAGAAGTTATGTTTGAATACATTTTTATTGCTTTTTTCGCATTATCTCAGGATTCTAAGAACATTATAGTCATATTGAGTAAAAAACTACTTTTTGCATTTGCAAGATTTAAAAAAGCATATGTTTCGAGTAAAACTCCCAAAGATGCATTATTTCAGGCATTATTAGCCATTTTCCATGTGTGGTGTAGGAGTTATGTTTAAATAACTGTCATATTGAGTGTTACAGTATACAGTCATATTGAGTAATACCTCATTTTTGTATTTGCAAACTATAGAAAAAAAACTCTATCTAGTAAAACTCACATGTATTCAATATCACAGGCATTTTTAGACACTTTGCACGTTTGGATTAGGAATTATGTTGGAATACATTTTTATTGCTTTATTCGCATTATCTCAGGATTCTAAGTACATTACTGTCAAATTGAGTAAAACATTACTTTTTGTTTTTGCAAACGGTACCAAATGTTTTTTTTTTTTCAGGAAAACTCTCAAAGATGCATTTCTTCAGGCATTATTAGACATATTGCATGTGTATTTTTGGAGTTATGTTTCATAAACTGACATTTTGAGTTTGACCAATATGAGGCCAGTAAAACCTGATTTTTGTATTTTTGAACCTTTCCAAAATACCTGATTCAGGTCAAACTCACATAAATTCAATATTACAGGTTTTTTTAGACAAATTTCATGTTTGGTTTTGGAGTTATGATTATAAACCTTTCATGTTTAGGTTGACAGTCACACTGTTATATTGAATAAAAAAACTAACTTGTGTCTTTAGAAACCTTACAAAAGATCATTTTTCTAGTACTGCTAACAAAAATACATATCTCTAGGCATTATTAGCCATTTTGCATGTGTTGTTTAGAAGTTATGTTTGAATACATTTTTATTGCTTTTTTCGCATTATCTCAGGATTCTAAGAACATTATAGTCATATTGAGTAAAAAAATACTTTTTGCATTTGCAAGATTTAAAAAAGCATATGTTTCGAGTAAAACTCCCAAAGATGCATTATTTCAGGCATTATTAGCCATTTTCCATGTGTGGTGTAGGAGTTATGTTTAAATAACTGTCATATTGAGTGTTACAGTATACAGTCATATTGAGTAATACCTCATTTTTGTATTTGCAAACTATAGAAAAACAACTGTATCTAGTAAAACTCACATGTATTCAATATCACAGGCCTTTTTAGACACTTTGCACGTTTGGATTAGGAATTATGTTGGAATACATTTTTATTGCTTTATTCGCATTATCTCAGGATTCTAAGTACATTACTGTCAAATTGAGTAAAACATTACTTTTTGTTTTTGCAAACGGTACCGTAAAGTTTTTTTTTTCAGGAAAACTCTCAAAGATGCATTTCTTCAGGCATTATTAGACATATTGCATGTGTATTTTTGGAGTTATGTTTCATAAACTGACATTTTGAGTTTGACCAACATGAGGCCAGTAAAACCTGATTTTTGTATTTTTGAACCTTTCCAAAATACCTGATTCAGGTCAAACTCACATAAATTCAATATTACAGGTTTTTTTAGACAAATTTCATGTTTGGTTTTGGAGTTATGATTATAAACCTTTCATGTTTAGGTTGACAGTCACACTGTTATATTGAATAAAAAAACTAACTTGTGTCTTTAGAAACCTTACAAAAGATCATTTTTCTAGTACTACTAACAAAAATACATATCTCTAGGCATTATTAGCCATTTTGCATGTGTTGTTTAGAAGTTATGTTTGAATACATTTTTATTGCTTTTTTCGCATTATCTCAGGATTCTAAGAACATTATAGTCATATTGAGTAAAAAACTACTTTTTGCATTTGCAAGATTTAAAAAAGCATATGTTTCGAGTAAAACTCCCAAAGATGCATTATTTCAGGCATTATTAGCCATTTTCCATGTGTGGTGTAGGAGTTATGTTTAAATAACTGTCATATTGAGTGTTACAGTATACAGTCATATTGAGTAATACCTCATTTTTGTATTTGCAAACCATAGAAAAACAACTGTATCTAGTAAAACTCACATGTATTCAATATCACAGGCATTTTTAGACTCTTTGCACGTTTGGATTAGGAATTATGTTGGAATACATTTTTATTGCTTTATTCGCATTATCTCAGGATTCTAAGTACATTACTGTCAAATTGAGTAAAAGATTACTTTTTGTTTTTGCAAACGGTACCAAATGTTTTTTTTTCAGGAAAACTCTCAAAGATGCATTTCTTCAGGCATTATTAGACATATTGCATGTGTATTTTTGGAGTTATGTTTCATAAACTGACATTTTGAGTTTGACCAATATGAGGCCAGTAAAACCTGATTTTTGTATTTTTGAACCTTTCCAAAATACCTGATTCAGGTCAAACTCACATAAATTCAATATTACAGGTTTTTTTAGACAAATTTCATGTTTGGTTTTGGAGTTATGATTATAAACCTTTCATGTTTAGGTTGACAGTCACACTGTTATATTGAATAAAAAAACTAACTTGTGTCTTTAGAAACCTTACAAAAGATCATTTTTCTAGTACTACTAACAAAAATACATATCTCTAGGCATTATTAGCCATTTTGCATGTGTTGTTTAGAAGTTATGTTTGAATACATTTTTATTGCTTTTTTCTTATTATCTCAGGATTCTAAGAACATTATAGTCATATTGAGTAAAAAAATACTTTTTGCATTTGCAAGATTTAAAAAAGCATATGTTTCGAGTAAAACTCCCAAAGATGCATTATTTCAGGCATTATTAGCCATTTTCCATGTGTGGTGTAGGAGTTATGTTTAAATAACTGTCATATTGAGTGTTACAGTATACAGTCATATTGAGTAATACCTCATTTTTGTATTTGCAAACTATAGAAAAACAACTGTATCTAGTAAAACTCACATGTATTCAATATCACAGGCCTTTTTAGACACTTTGCACGTTTGGATTAGGAATTATGTTGGAATACATTTTTATTGCTTTATTCGCATTATCTCAGGATTCTAAGTACATTACTGTCAAATTGAGTAAAACATTACTTTTTGTTTTTGCAAACGGTACCGTAAAGTTTTTTTTTTCAGGAAAACTCTCAAAGATGCATTTCTTCAGGCATTATTAGACATATTGCATGTGTATTTTTGGAGTTATGTTTCATAAACTGACATTTTGAGTTTGACCAACATGAGGCCAGTAAAACCTGATTTTTGTATTTTTGAACCTTTCCAAAATACCTGATTCAGGTCAAACTCACATAAATTCAATATTACAGGTTTTTTTAGACAAATTTCATGTTTGGTTTTGGAGTTATGATTATAAACCTTTCATGTTTAGGTTGACAGTCACACTGTTATATTGAATAAAAAAACTAACTTGTGTCTTTAGAAACCTTACAAAATATCATTTTTCTAGTACTACTAACAAAAATACATATCTCTAGGCATTATTAGCCATTTTGCATGTGTTGTTTAGAAGTTATGTTTGAATACATTTTTATTGCTTTTTTCGCATTATCTCAGGATTCTAAGAACATTATAGTCATATTGAGTAAAAAACTACTTTTTGCATTTGCAAGATTTAAAAAAGCATATGTTTCGAGTAAAACTCCCAAAGATGCATTATTTCAGGCATTATTAGCCATTTTCCATGTGTGGTGTAGGAGTTATGTTTAAATAACTGTCATATTGAGTGTTACAGTATACAGTCATATTGAGTAATACCTCATTTTTGTATTTGCAAACCATAGAAAAACAACTGTATCTAGTAAAACTCACATGTATTCAATATCACAGGCATTTTTAGACTCTTTGCACGTTTGGATTAGGAATTATGTTGGAATACATTTTTATTGCTTTATTCGCATTATCTCAGGATTCTAAGTACATTACTGTCAAATTGAGTAAAAGATTACTTTTTGTTTTTGCAAACGGTACCAAATGTTTTTTTTTCAGGAAAACTCTCAAAGATGCATTTCTTCAGGCATTATTAGACATATTGCATGTGTATTTTTGGAGTTATGTTTCATAAACTGACATTTTGAGTTTGACCAATATGAGGCCAGTAAAACCTGATTTTTGTATTTTTGAACCTTTCCAAAATACCTGATTCAGGTCAAACTCACATAAATTCAATATTACAGGTTTTTTTTAGACAAATTTCATGTTTGGTTTTGGAGTTATGATTATAAACCTTTCATGTTTAGGTTGACAGTCACACTGTTATATTGAATAAAAAAACTAACTTGTGTCTTTAGAAACCTTACAAAAGATCATTTTTCTAGTACTACTAACAAAAATACATATCTCTAGGCATTATTAGCCATTTTGCATGTGTTGTTTAGAAGTTATGTTTGAATACATTTTTATTGCTTTTTTCGCATTATCTCAGGATTCTAAGAACATTATAGTCATATTGAGTAAAAAACTACTTTTTGCATTTGCAAGATTTAAAAAAGCATATGTTTCGAGTAAAACTCCCAAAGATGCATTATTTCAGGCATTATTAGCCATTTTCCATGTGTGGTGTAGGAGTTATGTTTAAATAACTGTCATATTGAGTGTTACAGTATACAGTCATATTGAGTAATACCTAATTTTTGTATTTGCAAACCATAGAAAAACAACTGTATCTAGTAAAACTCACATGTATTCAATATCACAGGCATTTTTAGACTCTTTGCACGTTTGGATTAGGAATTATGTTGGAATACATTTTTATTGCTTTATTCGCATTATCTCAGGATTCTAAGTACATTACTGTCAAATGGAGTAAAACATTACTTTTTGTTTTTGCAAACGGTACCAAATGTTTTTTTTTTAGGAAAACTCTCAAAGATGCATTTCTTCAGGCATTATTAGACATATTGCATGTGTATTTTTGGAGTTATGTTTCATAAACTGACATTTTGAGTTTGACCAATATGAGGCCAGTAAAACCTGATTTTTGTATTTTTGAACCTTTCCAAAATACCTGATTCAGGTCAAACTCACATAAATTCAATATTACAGGCTTTTTTAGACAAAGTTCATGTTTGGTTTTGGAGTTATGATTATAAACCTTTCATAATTAGGTTGAAAGTCACACTGTTATATTGAATAAAAAAAACTAACGTGTGTCTTTAGAAACCTTACAAAAGATAATTTTTCTAGTACTACTAAAAAAATACATATCTCTAGGCATTATTAGCCATTTTGCATGTGTTGTTTAGAAGTTATGTTTGAATACATTTTTATTGCTTTTTTCGCATTATCTCAGGATTCTAAGAACAGTATAGTCATATTGAGTAAAAAACTGCTTTTTGCATTTGCAAGATTTAAAAAAGCATATGTTTCGAGTAAAACTCCCAAAGATGCATTATTTCAGGCATTATTAGCCGTTTTCCATGTGGGTGTGTAGGAGTTATGTTTAAATAACTGTCATATTGAGTGTTACAGTATACAGTCATATTGAGTAATACCTCATTTTTGTATTTGCAAACTATAGAAAAACAACTGTATCTAGTAAAACTCACATGTATTCAATATCACAGGCATTTTTAGACACTTTGCACGTTTGGATTAGGAATTATGTTGGAATACATTTTTATTGCTTTATTCGCATTATCTCAGGATTCTAAGTACATTACTGTCAAATTGAGTAAAACATTACTTTTTGTTTTTGCAAACGGTACCAAATGTTTTTTTTTCAGGAAAACTCTCAAAGATGCATTTCTTCAGGCATTATTAGACATATTGCATGTGTATTTTTGGAGTTATGTTTCATAAACTGACATTTTGAGTTTGACCAATATGAGGCCAGTAAAACCTGATTTTTGTATTTTTGAACCTTTCCAAAATACCTGATTCAGGTAAAACTCACATAAATTCAATATTACAGGCTTTTTTAGACAAATTTCATGTTTGGTTTTGGAGTTATGATTATAAACCTTTCATGTTTAGGTTGACAGTCACACTGTTATATTGAATAAAAAAAACTAACTTGTGTCTTTAGAAACCTTACAAAAGATCATTTTTCTAGTACTACTAACAAAAATACATATCTCTAGGCATTATTAGCCATTTTGCATGTGTTGTTTAGAAGTTATGTTTGAATACATTTGTATTGCTTTTTTCGCATTATCTCAGGATTCTAAGAACATTATAGTCATATTGAGTAAAAAACTACTTTTTGCATTTGCAAGATTTAAAAAAGCATATGTTTCGAGTAAAACTCCCAAAGATGCATTATTTTAGGCATTATTAGCCATTTTCCATGTGTGGTGTAGGAGTTATGTTTAAATAACTGTCATATTGAGTGTTACAGTATACAGTCATATTGAGTAATACCTCATTTTTGTATTTGCAAACTATAGAAAAAAAACTCTATCTAGTAAAACTCACATGTATTCAATATCACAGGCATTTTTAGACACTTTGCACGTTTGGATTAGGAATTATGTTGGAATACATTTTTATTGCTTTATTCGCATTATCTCAGGATTCTAAGTACATTACTGTCAAATTGAGTAAAACATTACTTTTTGTTTTTGCAAACGGTACCAAATGTTTTTTTTTTCAGGAAAACTCTCAAACATGCATTTCTTCAGGCATTATTAGACATATTGCATGTGTATTTTTGGAGTTATGTTTCATAAACTGACATTTTGAGTTTGACCAATATGAGGCCAGTAAAACCTGATTTTTGTATTTTTGAACCTTTCCAAAATACCTGATTCAGGTCAAACTCACATAAATTCAATATTACAGGTTTTTTTAGACAAATTTCATGTTTGGTTTTGGAATTATGATTATAAACCTTTCATGTTTAGGTTGACAGTCACACTGTTATATTGAATAAAAAAACTAACTTGTGTCTTTAGAAACCTTACAAAAGAACATTTTTCTAGTACTACTAAAAAAAATACATATCTCTAGGCATTATTAGCCATTTTGCATGTGTTGTTTAGAAGTTATGTTTGAATACATTTTTATTGCTTTTTTCGCATTATCTCAGAATTCTAAGAACATTATAGTCATATTGAGTAAAAAACTACTTTTTGCATTTGCAAGATTTAAAAAAGCATATGTTTCGAGTAAAACTCCCAAAGATGCATTATTTCAGGCATTATTAGCCATTTTCCATGTGTGGTGTAGGAGTTATGTTTAAATAACTGTCATATTGAGTGTTACAGTATACAGTCATATTGAGTAATACCTCATTTTTGTATTTGCAAACTATAGAAAAACAACTGTATCTAGTAAAACTCACATGTATTCAATATCACAGGCCTTTTTAGACACTTTGCACGTTTGGATTAGGAATTATGTTGGAATACATTTTTATTGCTTTATTCGCATTATCTCAGGATTCTAAGTACATTACTGTCAAATTGAGTAAAACATTACTTTTTGTTTTTGCAAACGGTACCAAATGTTTTTTTTTTCAGGAAAACTCTCAAAGATGCATTTCTTCAGGCATTATTAGACATATTCCATGTGTATTTTTGGAGTTATGTTTCATAAACTGACATTTTGAGTTTGACCAATATGAGGCCAGTAAAACCAGATTTTTGTATTTTTGAACCTTTCCAAAATACCTGATTCAGGTCAAGCTCACATAAATTCAATATTACAGGCATTTTTAGACAAAGTTCATGTTTGGTTTTGGAGTTATGATTATAAACCTTTCATATTTAGGTTGACAGTCACACTCTTATATTGAATAAAAAAACTAACTTGTGTCTTTAGAAACCTTACAAAAGATCATTTTTCTAGTACTACTAACAAAAACACATATCTCTAGGCATTATTAGCCATTTTGCATGTGTTGTTTAGAAGTTATGTTTGAATACATTTTTTATTGCTTTTTTCGCATTATCTCAGGATTCTAAGAACATTATAGTCATATTGAGTAAAAAACTACCTTTTGCATTTGCAAGATTTAAAAAAGCATATGTTTCGAGTAAAACTCCCAAAGATGCATTATTTCAGGCATTATTAGCCATTTTCCATGTGTGGTGTAGGAGTTATGTTTAAATAACTGTCGTATTGAGTGTTACAGTATACAGTCATATTGAGTAATACCTCATTTTTGTATTTGCAAACTATAGAAAAACAACTGTATCTAGTAAAACTCACATGTATTCAATATCACAGGCATTTTTAGACACTTTGCACGTTTGGATTAGGAATTATGTTGGAATACATTTTTATTGCTTTATTCGCATTATCTCAGGATTCTAAGTACATTACTGTCAAATTGAGTAAAACATTACTTTTTGTTTTTGCAAACGGTACCAAATGTTTTTTTTTTCAGGAAAACTCTCAAAGATGCATATCTTCAGGCATTATTAGACATATTGCATGTGTATTTTTGGAGTTATGGTTCATAAACTGACATTTTGAGTTTGACCAATATGAGGCCAGTAAAACCTGATTTTTGTATTTTTGAACCTTTCCAAAGTACCTGATTCAGGTCAAACTCACATAAATTCAATATTACAGGCTTTTTTAGACAAAGTTCATGTTTGGTTTTGGAGTTATGATTATAAACCTTTCATGTTTAGGTTGACAGTCACACTGTTATATTGAATAAAAAAACTAACTTGTGTCTTTAGAAACCTTACAAAAGATAATTTTTCTAGTACTACTAACAAAAATACATATCTCTAGGCATTATTAGCCATTTTGCATGTGTTGTTTAGAAGTTATGTTTGAATACATTTTTATTGCTTTTTTCGCATTATCTCAGGATTCTAAGAACATTATAGTCATATTGAGTAAAAAACTACTTTTTGCATTTGCAAGATTTAAAAAAGCATATGTTTCCAGTAAAACTCCCAAAGATGCATTATTTCAGGCATTATTAGCCATTTTCCATGTGTGGTGTAGGAGTTATGTTTAAATAACTGTCATATTGAGTGTTACAGTATACAGTCATATTGAGTAATACCTCATTTTTGTATTTGCAAACCATAGAAAAACAACTGTATCTAGTAAAACTCACATGTATTCAATATCACAGGCATTTTTTGACACTTTGCACGTTTGGATTAGGAATTATGTTGGAATACATTTGTATTGCTTTATTTGCATTACCTCAGGATTCTAAGTACATTACTGTCAAATTGAGGAAAACATTACTTTTTGTTTTTGCAAACGGTACCAAATGTTTTTTTTTTCAGGAAAACTCTCAAAGATGCATTTCTTCAGGCATTATTAGACATATTGCATGTGTATTTTTGGAGTTATGTTTTATAAACTGACATTTTGAGTTTGACCAATATGAGGCCAGTAAAACCTGATTTTTGTATTTTTGAACCTTTCCAAAATACCTGATTCAGGTCAAACTCACATAAATTCAATATTACAGGCTTTTTTAGACAAAGTTCATGTTTGGTTTTGGAGTTATGATTATAAACCTTTCATATTTAGGTTGACAGTCACACTGTTATATTGAATAAAAAAACTAACTTGTGTCTTTAGAAACCTTACAAAAGATCATTTTTCTAGTACTACTAACAACAATACATATCTCTAGGCATTATTAGCCATTTTGCATGTGTTGTTTAGAAGTTATGTTTGAATACATTTTTATTGCTTTTTTCGCATTATCTCAGGATTCTAAGAACATTATAGTCATATTGAGTAAAAAACTACTTTTTGCATTTGCAAGATTTAAAAAAGCATATGTTTCCAGTAAAACTCCCAAAGATGCATTATTTCAGGCATTATTAGCCATTTTCCATGTGTGGTGTAGGAGTTATGTTTAAATAACTGTCATATTGAGTGTTACAGTATACTGTCATATTGAGTAATACCTCATTTTTGTATTTGCAAACCATAGAAAAAAAACTGTATCTAGTAAAACTCACATGTATTCAATATCACAGGCATTTTAAGACACTTTGCACGTTTGGATTAGGAATTATGTTGGAATAGATTTTTATTGCTTTATTCGCATTATCTCAGGATTCTAAGTACATTACTGTCAAATTGAGGAAAACATTACTTTTTGTTTTTGCAAACGGTACCAAATGTTTTTTTTTTCAGGAAAACTCTCAAAGATGCATTTCTTCAGGCATTATTAGACATATTGCATGTGTATTTTTGGAGTTATGTTTCATAAACTGAAATTTTGAGTTTGACCAATATGAGGCCAGTAAAACCTGATTTTTGTATTTTTGAACCTTTCCAAAATACCTGATTCAGGTCAAACTCACATAAATTCAATATTACAGGCTTTTTTAGACAAAGTTCATGTTTGGTTTTGGAGTTATGATTATAAACCTTTCATGTTTAGGTTGACAGTCACACTGTTATATTGAATAAAAAAACTAACTTGTGTCTTTAGAAACCTTACAAAAGATCATTTTTCTAGCACTACTAACAAAAATACATATCTCTAGGCATTATTAGCCATTTTGCACGTGTTGTTTAGAAGTTATGTTTGAATACATTTTTATTGCTTTTTTCGCCTTATCTCAGGATTCTAAGAACATTATAGTCATATTGAGTAAAAAACTACTTTTTGCATTTGCAAGATTTAAAAAAGCATATGTTTCCAGTAAAACTCCCAAAGATGCATTATTTCAGGCATTATTAGCCATTTTCCATGTGTGGTGTAGGAGTTATGTTTAAATAACTGTCATATTGAGTGTTACAGTATACAGTCATATTGAGTAATACCTCATTTTTGTATTTGCAAACCATAGAAAAACAACTGTATCTAGTAAAACTCACATGTATTCAATATCACAGGCATTTTTTGACACTTTGCACGTTTGGATTAGGAATTATGTTGGAATACATTTTTATTGCTTTATTTGCATTATCTCAGGATTCTAAGTACATTACTGTCAAATTGAGGAAAACATTACTTTTTGTTTTTGCAAACGGTACCTAATGTTTTTTTTTTCAGGAAAACTCTCAAAGATGCATTTCTTCAGGCATTATTAGACATATTGCATGTGTATTTTTGGAGTTATGTTTCATAAACTGACATTTTGAGTTTGACCAATATGAGGCCAGTAAAACCTGATTTTTGTATTTTTGAACCTTTCCAAAATACCTGATTCAGGTCAAACTCACATAAATTCAATATTACAGGCTTTTTTAGACAAAGTTCATGTTTGGTTTTGGAGTTATGATTATAAACCTTTCATGTTTAGGTTGACAGTCACACTGTTATATTGAATAAAAAAAACTAACTTGTGTCTTTAGAAAGATCATTTTTCTAGTACTACTAACAAAATACATATCTCTAGGCATTATTAGCCATTTTGCATGTGTTGTTTAGAAGTTATGTTTGAATACATTTTTATTGCTTTTTTCGCATTATCTCAGGATTCTAAGAACATTATAGTCATATTGAGTAAAAAACTACTTTTTGCATTTGCAAGATTTAAAAAAGCATATGTTTCGAGTAAAACTCCCAAAGATGCATTATTTCAGGCATTATTAGCCATTTTCCATGTGTGGTGTAGGAGTTATGTTTAAATAACTGTCATATTGAGTGTTACAGTATACAGTCATATTGAGTAATACCTCATTTTTGTATTTGCAAACTATAGAAAAACAACTGTATCTAGTAAAACTCACATGTATTCAATATCACAGGCATTTTTAGACACGTTGCACGTTTGGATTAGGAATTATGTTGGAATACATTTTTATTGCTTTATTCTCATTATCTCAGGATTCTAAGTACATTACTGTCAAATTGAGTAAAACATTACTTTTTGTTTTTGCAAACGGTACCAAATGTTTTTTTTTTCAGGAAAAGTCTCAAAGATGCATTTCTTCAGGCATTATTAGACATATTCCATGTGTATTTTTGGAGTTATGTTTCATAAACTGACATTTTGAGTTTGACCGATATGAGGCCAGTAAAACCAGATTTCTGTATTTTTGAACCTTTCCAAAATACCTGATTCAGGTCAAGCTCACATAAATTCAATATTACAGGCTTTTTTAGACAAAGTTCATGTTTGGTTTTGGAGTTATGATTATAAACCTTTCATATTTAGGTTGACAGTCACACTCTTATATTGAATAAAAAAACTAACTTGTGTCTTTAGAAACCTTACAAAAGATCATTTTTCTAGTACTACTAACAAAAACACATATCTCTAGGCATTATTAGCCATTTTGCATGTGTTGTTTAGAAGTTATGTTTGAATACATTTTGTATTGCTTTTTTCGCATTATCTCAGGATTCTAAGAACATTATAGTCATATTGAGTAAAAAACTACCTTTTGCATTTGCAAGATTTAAAAAAGCATATGTTTCGAGTAAAACTCCCAAAGATGCATTATTTCAGGCATTATTAGCCATTTTCCATGTGTGGTGTAGGAGTTATGTTTAAATAACTGTCATATTGAGTGTTACAGTATACAGTCATATTGAGTAATACCTCATTTTTGTATTTGCAAACCATAGAAAAACAACTGTATCTAGTAAAACTCACATGTATTCAATATCACAGGCATTTTTTGACACTTTGCACGTTTGGATTAGGAATTATGTTGGAATACATTTTTATTGCTTTATTTGCATTATCTCAGGATTCTAAGTACATTACTGTCAAATTGAGGAAACAATACTTTTTGTTTTTGCAAACGGTACCAAATGTTTTTTTTTTTCAGGAAAACTCTCAAAGATGCATTTCTTCAGGCATTATTAGACATATTGCATGTGTATTTTTGGAGTTATGTTTCATAAACTGACATTTTGAGTTTGACCAATATGAGGCCAGTAAAACCTGATTTTTGTATTTTTGAACCTTTCCAAAATACCTGATTCAGGTCAAACTCACATAAATTCAATATTACAGGCTTTTTTAGACAAAGTTCATGTTTGGTTTTGGAGTTATGATTATAAACCTTTCATGTTTAGGTTGACAGTCACACTGTTATATTGAATAAAAAAACTAGATTGTGTCTTTAGAAACCTTACAAAAGATAATTTTTCTAGTACTACTAACAAAAATACATATCTCTAGGCATTATTAGCCATTTTGCATGTGTTGTTTAGAAGTTATGTTTGAATACATTTTTATTGCTTTTTTCGCATTATCTCAGGATTCTAAGAACATTATAGTCATATTGAGTAAAAAAAATACTTTTTGCATTTGCAAGATTTAAAAAAGCATATGTTTCCAGTAAAACTCCCAAAGATGCATTATTTCAGGCATTATTAGCCATTTTCCATGTGTGGTGTAGGAGTTATGTTTAAATAACTGTCATATTGAGTGTTACAGTATACAGTCATATTGAGTAATACCTCATTTTTGTATTTGCAAACTATAGAAAAACAACTGTATCTAGTAAAACTCACATGTATTCAATATCACAGGCATTTTTAGACACTTTGCACGTTTGGATTAGGAATTATGTTGGAATACATTTTTATTGCTTTATTCGCATTATCTCAGGATTCTAAGTACATTACTGTCAAATTGAGTAAAACATTACTTTTTGTTTTGCAAACGGTACCAAATGTTTTTTTTCAGGAAAACTCTCAAAGATGCATTTCTTCAGGCATTATTAGACATATTGCATGTGTATTTTTGGAGTTATGTTTCATAAACTGACATTTTGAGTTTGACCAATATGAGGCCAGTAAAACCTGATTTTTGTATTTTTGAACCTTTCCAAAATACCTGATTCAGGTCAAACTCACATAAATTCAATATTACAGGCTTTTTTAGACAAAGTTCATGTTTGGTTTTGGAGTTATGATTATAAACCTTTCATATTTAGGTTGACAGTCACAACTCTTATATTGAATAAAAAACTAACTTGTGTCCTTAGAAACCTTACAAAAGATCATTTTTCTAGTACTACTAACAAAAATACATATCTCTAGGCATTATTAGCCATTTTGCATGTGTTGTTTAGAAGTTATGTTTGAATACATTTTTTATTGCTTTTTTTGCATTATCTCAGGATTCTAAGAACATTATAGTCATATTGAGTAAAAACTACCTTTTGCATTTGCAAGATTTAAAAAAGCATATGTTTCGAGTAAAACTCCAAAGATGCATTATTTCAGGCATTATTAGCCATTTTCCATGTGTGGTGTAGGAGTTATGTTTAAATAACTGTCGTATTGAGTGTTACAGTATACAGTCATATTGAGTAATACCTCATTTTTGTATTTGCAAACTATAGAAAAACAACTGTATCTAGTAAAACTCACATGTATTCAATATCACAGGCATTTTTAGACACTTTGCACGTTTGGATTAGGAATTATGTTGGAATACATTTTTATTGCTTTATTCGCATTATCTCAGGATTCTAAGTACATTACTGTCAAATTGAGTAAAACATTACTTTTTGTTTTTGCAAACGGTACCAAATGTTTTTTTTTCAGGAAAACTCTCAAAGATGCATTTCTTCAGGCATTATTAGACATATTGCATGTGTATTTTTGGAGTTATGTTTCATAAACTGACATTTTGAGTTTGACCAATATGAGGATAGTAAAACCTGATTTTTGTATTTTTGAACCTTTCCAAAATACCTGATTCAGGTCAAACTCACATAAATTCAATATTACAGGCTTTTTTAGACAAAGTTCATGTTTGGTTTTGGAGTTATGATTATAAACCTTTCATGTTTAGGTTGACAGTCACTGTATATTGAATAAAAAAACTAGATTGTGTCTTTAGAAACCTTACAAAAGATAATTTTTCTAGTAATACTAACAAAAATACATATCTCTAGGCATTATTAGCCATTTTGCATGTGTTGTTTAGAAGTTATGTTTGAATACATTTTTATTGCTTTTTTGGCATTATCTCAGGATTCTAAGAACATTATAGTCATATTGAGTAAAAAACTACTTTTTGCATTTGCAAGATTTAAAAAAGCATATGTTTCCAGTAAAACTCCCAAAGATGCATTATTTCAGGCATTATTAGCCATTTTCCATGTGTGGTGTAGGAGTTATGTTTAAATAACTGTCATATTGAGTGTTACAGTATACTGTCATATTGAGTAATACCTCATTTTTGTATTTGCAAACCATAGAAAAACAACTGTATCTAGTAAAACTCACATGTATTCAATATCACAGGCATTTTAAGACACTTTGCACGTTTGGATTAGGAATTATGTTGGAATAGATTTGTATTGCTTTATTCGCATTATCTCAGGATTCTAAGTACATTACTGTCAAATTGAGTAAAACATACTTTTTGTTTTTGCAAACGGTACCAAATGTTTTTTTTTTCAGGAAAACTCTCAAAGATGCATTTCTTCAGGCATTATTAGACATATTGCATGTGTATTTTTGGAGTTATGTTTCATAAACTGAAATTTTGAGTTTGACCAATATGAGGCCAGTAAAACCTGATTTTTGTATTTTTGAACCTTTCCAAAATACCTGATTCAGGTCAAACTCACATAAATTCAATATTACAGGCTTTTTTAGACAAAGTTCATGTTTGGTTTTGGAGTTATGATTATAAACCTTTCATGTTTAGGTTGACAGTCACACTGTTATATTGAATAAAAAAACTAACTTGTGTCTTTAGAAACCTTACAAAAGATCATTTTTTCTAGCACTACTAACAAAAATACATATCTCTAGGCATTATTAGCCATTTTGCATGTGTTGTTTGGAAGTTATGTTTGAATACATTTTTATTGCTTTTTTCGCATTATCTCAGGATTCTAAGAACATTATAGTCATATTGAGTAAAAAACTATTTTTTGCATTTGCAAGATTTAAAAAAGCATATGTTTCCAGTAAAACTCCCAAAGATGCATTATTTCAGGCATTATTAGCCATTTTCCATGTGTGGTGTAGGAGTTATGTTTAAATAACTGTCATATTGAGTGTTACAGTATACAGTCATATTGAGTAATACCTCATTTTTGTATTTGCAAACCATAGAAAAACAACTGTATCTAGTAAAACTCACATGTTTTCAATATCACAGGCATTTTTTGACACTTTGCACGTTTGGATTAGGAATTATGTTGGAATACATTTTTATTGCTTTATTTGCATTATCTCAGGATTCTAAGTACATTACTGTCAAATTGAGGAAAACATTACTTTTTGTTTTTGCAAACGGTACCTAATGTTTTTTTTTTTCAGGAAAACTCTCAAAGATGCATTTCTTCAGGCATTATTAGACATATTGCATGTGTATTTTTGGAGTTATGTTTCATAAACTGACATTTTGAGTTTGACCAATATGAGGCCAGTAAAACCTGATTTTTGTATTTTTGAACCTTTCCAAAATACCTGATTCAGGTCAAACTCACATAAATTCAATATTACAGGCTTTTTTAGACAAAGTTCATGTTTGGTTTTGGAGTTATGATTATAAACCTTTCATGTTTAGGTTGACAGTCACACTGTTATATTGAATAAAAAAACTAGATTGTGTCTTTAGAAACCTTACAAAAGATAATTTTTCTAGTACTACTAACAAAAATACATATCTCTAGGCATTATTAGCCATTTTGCATGTGTTGTTTAGAAGTTATGTTTGAATACATTTTTATTGCTTTTTTCGCATTATCTCAGGATTCTAAGAACATTATAGTCATATTGAGTAAAAAACTACTTTTTGCATTTGCAAGATTTAAAAAAGCATATGTTTCCAGTAAAACTCCCAAAGATGCATTATTTCAGGCATTATTAGCCATTTTCCATGTGTGGTGTAGGAGTTATGTTTAAATAACTGTCATATTGAGTGTTACAGTATACAGTCATATTGAGTAATACCTCATTTTTGTATTTGCAAACTATAGAAAAACAACTGTATCTAGTAAAACTCACATGTATTCAATATCACAGGCATTTTTAGACACTTTGCACGTTTGGATTAGGAATTATGTTGGAATACATTTTTATTGCTTTATTCGCATTATCTCAGGATTCTAAGTACATTACTGTCAAATTGAGTAAAACATTACTTTTTGTTTTTGCAAACGGTACCAAATGTTTTTTTTCAAGAAAACTCTCAAAGATGCATTTCTTCAGGCATTATTAGACATATTCCATGTGTATTTTTGGAGTTATGTTTCATAAACTGACATTTTGAGTTTGACCAATATGAGGCCAGTAAAACCTGATTTTTGTATTTTTGAACGTTTCCAAAATACCTGATTCAGGTCAAACTCACATAAATTCAATATTACAGGCTTTTTTAGACAAAGTTCATGTTTGGTTTTGGAGTTATGATTATAAACCTTTCATATTTAGGTTGACAGTCACACTCTTATATTGAATAAAAAAACTAACTTGTGTCTTTAGTAACCTTACAAAAGATCATTTTTCTAGTACTACTAACAAAAATACATATCTCTAGGCATTATTAGCCCTTTTGCATGTGTTGTTTAGAAGTTATGTTTGAATACATTTTTTATTGCTTTTTTCGCATTATCTCAGGATTCTAAGAACATTATAGTCATATTGAGTAAAAAACTACCTTTTGCATTTGCAAGATTTAAAAAAGCATATGTTTCGAGTAAAACTCCCAAAGATGCATTATTTCAGGCATTATTAGCCATTTTCCATGTGTGGTGTAGGAGTTATGTTTAAATAACTGTCGTATTGAGTGTTACAGTATACAGTCATATTGAGTAATACCTCATTTTTGTATTTGCAAACCATAGAAAAACAACTGTATCTAGTAAAACTCACATGTATTAAATATCACAGGCATTTTTAGACACTTTGCACGTTTGGATTAGGAATTATGTTGGAATACATTTTTATTGCTTTATTTGCATTATCTCAGGATTCTAAGTACATTACTGTCAAATTGAGGAAAACATTACTTTTTGTTTTTGCAAACGGTACCAAATGTTTTTTTTCAGGAAAACTCTCAAAGATGCATTTCTTCAGGCATTATTAGACATATTGCATGTGTATTTTTGGAGTTATGTTTCATAAACTGACATTTTGAGTTTGACCAATATGAGGCCAGTAAAACCTGATTTTTGTATTTTTGAACCTTTCCAAAATACCTGATTCAGGTCAAACTCACATAAATTCAATATTACAGGCTTTTTTAGACAAAGTTCATGTTTGGTTTTGGAGTTATGATTATAAACCTTTCATATTTAGGTTGACAGTCACACTGTTATATTGAATAAAAAAACTAACTTGTGTCTTTAGAAACCTTACAAAAGATCATTTTTCTAGTACTACTAACAAAAATACATATCTCTAGGCATTATTAGCCATTTTGCATGTGTTGTTTAGAAGTTATGTTTGAATACATTTTTATTGCTTTTTTCGCATTATCTCAGGATTCTAAGAACATTATAGTCATATTGAGTAAAAAACTACTTTTTGCATTTGCAAGATTTAAAAAAGCATATGTTTCGAGTAAAACTCCCAAAGATGCATTATTTCAGGCATTATTAGCCATTTTCCATGTGTGGTGTAGGAGTTATGTTTAAATAACTGTCATATTGAGTGTTACAGTATACAGTCATATTGAGTAATAACTCATTTTTGTATTTGCAAACCATAGAAAAACAACTGTATCTAGTAAAACTCACATGTATTCAATATCACAGGCATTTTTAGACTATTTGCACGTTTGGATTAGGAATTATGTTGGAATACATTTTTATTGCTTTATTCGCATTATCTCAGGATTCTAAGTACATTACTGTCAAATTGAGTAAAACATTACTTTTTGTTTTTTGCAAACGGTACCAAATGTTTTTTTTTTCAGGAAAACTCTCAAAGATGCATTTCTTCAGGCATTATTAGACATATTGCATGTGTATTTTTGGAGTTATGTTTCATAAACTGATATTTTCAGTTTGACCAATATGAGGCCAGTAAAACCTGATTTTTGTATTTTTGAACCTTTCCAAAATACCTGAATCAGGTCAAACTCACATAAATTCAATATTACAGGCTTTTTTAGACACATTTCATGTTTGGTTTTGGAGTTATGATTATAAACCTTTCATATTTAGGTTGACAGTCACACTGTTATATTGAATAAAAAAACTAACTTGTGTCTTTAGAAACCTTAAAAAATATCATTTTTCTAGTACTACTAACAAAAATACATATCTCTAGGCATTATTAGCCATTTTGCATGTGTTGTTTAGAAGTTATGTTTGAATACATTTTTATTGCTTTTTTGCCATTATCTCAGGATTCTAAGAACATTATAGTCATATTGAGTAAAAAACTACTTTTAGCATTTGCAAGATTTAAAAAAGCATATGTTTCCAGTAAAACTCCCAAAGATGCATTATTTTAGGCATTATTAGCCATTTTCCATGTGTGGTGTAGGAGTTATGTTTAAATAACTGTCGTATTGAGTGTTACAGTATACAGTCATATTGAGTAATACCTCATTTTTGTATTTGCAAACTATAGAAAAACAACTGTATCTAGTAAAACTCACATGTATTCAATATCACAGGCATTTTTAGACACTTTGCACGTTTGGATTAGGAATTATGTTGGAATACATTTTTATTGCTTTATTCGCATTATCTCAGGATTCTAAGTACATTACTGTCAAATTGAGTAAAACATTACTTTTTGTTTTTGCAAACGGTACCAAATGTTTTTTTTTCAGGAAAACTCTCAAAGATGCATTTCTTCAGGCATTATTAGACATATTGCATGTGTATTTTTGGAGTTATGTTTCATAAACTGACATTTTGAGTTTGACCAATATGAGGCCAGTAAAACCTGATTTTTGTATTTTTGAACCTTTCCAAAATACCTGATTCAGGTCAAACTCACATAAATTCAATATTACAGGCTTTTTTAGACAAAGTTCATGTTTGGTTTTGGAGTTATGATTATAAACCTTTCATGTTTAGGTTGACAGTCACTGTTATATTGAATAAAAAAACTAGATTGTGTCTTTAGAAACCTTACAAAAGATAATTTTTCTAGTAATACTAACAAAAATACATATCTCTAGGCATTATTAGCCATTTTGCATGTGTTGTTTAGAAGTTATGTTTGAATACATTTTTATTGCTTTTTTCGCATTATCTCAGGATTCTAAGAACATTATAGTCATATTGAGTAAAAAACTACTTTTTGCATTTGCAAGATTTAAAAAAGCATATGTTTCCAGTAAAACTCCCAAAGATGCATTATTTCAGGCATTATTAGCCATTTTCCATGTGTGGTGTAGGAGTTATGTTTAAATAACTGTCATATTGAGTGTTACAGTATACAGTCATATTGAGTAATACCTCATTTTTGTATTTGCAAACCATAGAAAAACAACTGTATCTAGTAAAACTCACATGTATTAAATATCACAGGCATTTTTAGACACTTTGCACGTTTGGATTAGGAATTATGTTGGAATACATTTTTATTGCTTTATTTGCATTATCTCAGGATTCTAAGTACATTACTGTCAAATTGAGGAAAACATTACTTTTGTTTTTGCAAACGGTACCAAATGTTTTTTTTCAGGAAAACTCTCAAAGATGCATTTCTTCAGGCATTATTAGACATATTGCATGTGTATTTTTGGAGTTATGTTTCATAAACTGACATTTTGAGTTTGACCAATATGAGGCCAGTAAAACCTGATTTTTGTATTTTTGAACCTTTCCAAAATACCTGATTCAGGTCAAACTCACATAAATTCAATATTACAGGCTTTTTTAGACAAAGTTCATGTTTGGTTTTGGAGTTATGATTATAAACCTTTCATATTTAGGTTGACAGTCACACTGTTATATTGAATAAAAAAACTAACTTGTGTCTTTAGAAACCTTACAAAAGATCATTTTTCTAGTACTACTAACAAAAATACATATCTCTAGGCATTATTAGCCATTTTGCATGTGTTGTTTAGAAGTTATGTTTGAATACATTTTTATTGCTTTTTTCGCATTATCTCAGGATTCTAAGAACATTATAGTCATATTGAGTAAAAAACTACTTTTTGCATTTGCAAGATTTAAAAAAGCATATGTTTCCAGTAAAACTCCCAAAGATGCATTATTTCAGGCATTATTAGCCATTTTCCATGTGTGGTGTAGGAGTTATGTTTAAATAACTGTCATATTGAGTGTTACAGTATACAGTCATATTGAGTAATAACTCATTTTTGTATTTGCAAACCATAGAAAAACAACTGTATCTAGTAAAACTCACATGTATTCAATATCACAGGCATTTTTAGACTATTTGCACGTTTGGATTAGGAATTATGTTGGAATACATTTTTATTGCTTTATTCGCATTATCTCAGGATTCTAAGTACATTACTGTCAAATTGAGTAAAACATTACTTTTTGTTTTTTGCAAACGGTACCAAATGTTTTTTTTTTCAGGAAAACTCTCAAAGATGCATTTCTTCAGGCATTATTAGACATATTGCATGTGTATTTTTGGAGTTATGTTTCATAAACTGATATTTTCAGTCTGACCAATATGAGGCCAGTAAAACCTGATTTTTGTATTTTTGAACCTTTCCAAAATACCTGAATCAGGTCAAACTCACATAAATTCAATATTACAGGCTTTTTTAGACAAATTTCATGTTTGGTTTTGGAGTTATGATTATAAACCTTTCATATTTAGGTTGACAGTCACACTGTTATATTGAATAAAAAAACTAACTTGTGTCTTTAGAAACCTTAAAAAATATCATTTTTCTAGTACTACTAACAAAAATACATATCTCTAGGCATTATTAGCCATTTTGCATGTGTTGTTTAGAAGTTATGTTTGAATACATTTTTATTGCTTTTTTGCCATTATCTCAGGATTCTAAGAACATTATAGTCATATTGAGTAAAAAACTACTTTTTGCATTTGCAAGATTTAAAAAAGCATATGTTTCCAGTAAAACTCCCAAAGATGCATTATTTTAGGCATTATTAGCCATGACAGTTATTTAAACATAACTCCTACACCACACATGGAAAATGTGTGGTGTAGGAGTTATGTTTAAATAACTGTCATATTGAGTGTTACAGTATACTGTCATATTGAGTAATACCTAATTTTTGTATTTGCAAACCATAGAAAAACAACTGTATCTAGTAAAACTCACATGTATTCAATATCACAGGCATTTTAAGACACTTTGCACGTTTGGATTAGGAATTATGTTGGAATAGATTTTTATTGCTTTATTCGCATTATCTCAGGATTCTAAGTACATTACTGTCAAATTGAGTAAAACATTACTTTTTGTTTTTGCAAACGGTACCAAATGTTTTTTTTTCAGGAAAACTCCCAAAGATGCATTTCTTCAGGCATTATTAGACATATTGCATGTGTATTTTTGGAGTTATGTTTCATAAACTGACATTTTGAGTTTGACCAATATGAGGCCAGTAAAACCTGATTTTTGTATTTTTGAACCTTTCCAAAATACCTGATTCAGGTCAAACTCACATAAATTCAATATTACAGGCTTTTTTAGACAAATTTCATGTTTGGTTTTGGAGTTATGATTATAAACCTTTCATATTTAGGTTGACAGTCACACTGTTATATTGAATAAAAAAACTAACTTGTGTCTTTAGAAACCTTACAAAAGATCATTTTTCTAGTACTACTAACAAAAATACATATCTCTAGGCATTATTAGCCATTTTGCATGTGTTGTTTAGAAGTTATGTTTGAATACATTTTTATTGCTTTTTTCGCATTATCTCAGGATTCTAAGAACATTATAGTCATATTGAGTAAAAAACTACTTTTTGCATTTGCAAGATTTAAAAAAGCATATGTTTCCAGTAAAACTCCCAAAGATGCATTATTTCAGGCATTATTAGCCATTTTCCATGTGTGGTGTAGGAGTTATGTTTAAATAACTGTCATATTGAGTGTTACAGTATACAGTCATATTGAGTAATACCTCATTTTTGTATTTGCAAACCATAGAAAAACAACTGTATCTAGTAAAACTCACATGTATTCAATATCACAGGCATTTTTTGACACTTTGCACGTTTGGATTAGGAATTATGTTGGAATACATTTTTATTGCTTTATTCGCATTATCTCAGGATTCTAAGTACATTACTGTCAAATTGAGGAAAACATTACTTTTTGTTTTTGCAAACGGTACCAAATGTTTTTTTTTTCAGGAAAACTCTCAAAGATGCATTTCTTCAGGCATTATTAGACATATTGCATGTGTATTTTTGGAGTTATGTTTCATAAACTGACATTTTGAGTTTCAATATGAGGCCAGTAAAACCTGATTTTTGTATTTTTGAACCTTTCCAAAATACCTGATTCAGGTCAAACTCACATAAATTCAATATTACAGGCTTTTTTAGACAAAGTTCATGTTTGGTTTTGGAGTTATGATTATAAACCTTTCATATTTAGGTTGACAGTCACACTGTTATATTGAATAAAAAAACTAACTTGTGTCTTTAGAAACCTTACAAAAGATCATTTTTCTAGTACTACTAATAAAAATACATATCTCTAGGCATTATTAGCCATTTTGCATGTGTTGTTTAGAAGTTATGTTTGAATACATTTTTATTGCTTTTTTCGCATTATCTCAGGATTCTAAGAACATTATAGTCATATTGAGTAAAAAACTACTTTTTTGCATTTGCAAGATTTAAAAAAGCATATGTTTCGAGTAAAACTCCCAAAGATGCATTATTTCAGGCATTATTATTCATTTTCCATGTGTGGTGTAGGAGTTATGTTTAAATAACTGTCATATTGAGTGTTACTGTATACAGTCATATTGAGTAATACCTCATTTTTGTATTTGCAAACTATAGAAAAACAACTGTATCTAGTAAAACTCACATGTATTCAATATCACAGGCCTTTTTAGACACTTTGCACGTTTGGATTAGGAATTATGTTGGAATACATTTTTATTGCTTTATTCGCATTATCTCAGGATTCTAAGTACATTACTGTCAAATTGAGTAAAACATTACTTTTTGTTTTTGCAAACGGTACCAAATGTTTTTTTTTCAGGAAAACTCTCAAAGATGCATTTCTTCAGGCATTATTAGACATATTGCATGTGTATTTTTGGAGTTATGTTTCATAAACTGACATTTTGAGTTTGACCAATATGAGGCCAGTAAAACCTGATTTTTGTATTTTTGAACCTTTCCAAAATACCTGATTCAGGTCAAACTCACATAAATGCAATATTACAGGCTTTTTTGGACAAAGTTCATGTTTGGTTTTGGAGTTATGATTATAAACCTTTCATATTTAGGTTGCCAGTCACACTGTTATATTGAATAAAAAAACTAACTTGTGTCTTTAGAAACCTTACAAAAGATCATTTTTCTAGTACTACTAACAAAAATACATATCTCTAGGCATTATTAGCCATTTTGCATGTGTTGTTTAGAAGTTATGTTTGAATACATTTTTATTGCTTTTTTCGCATTATCTCAGGATTCTAAGAACATTATAGTCATATTGAGTAAAAAACTACTTTTTGCATTTGCAAGATTTAAAAAAGCATATGTTTCGAGTAAAACTCCCAAAGATGCATTATTTCAGGCATTATTATTCATTTTCCATGTGTGGTGTAGGAGTTATGTTTAAATAACTGTCATATTGAGTGTTACTGTATACAGTCATATTGAGAAATACCTCATTTTTGTATTTGCAAACTATAGAAAAACAACTGTATCTAGTAAAACTCACATGTATTCAATATCACAGGCCTTTTTAGACACTTTGCACGTTTGATTAGGAATTATGTTGGAATACATTTTTATTGCTTATTCGCATTATCTCAGGATTCTAAGTACATTACTGTCAAATTGAGTAAAACATTACTTTTTGTTTTTGCAAACGGTACCAAATGTTTTTTTTTTCAGGAAAACTCTCAAAGATGCATTTCTTCAGGCATTATTAGACATATTGCATGTGTATTTTTGGAGTTATGTTTCATAAACTGACATTTTGAGTTTGACCAATATGAGGCCAGTAAAACCTGATTTTTGTATTTTTGAACCTTTCCAAAATACCTGATTCAGGTCAAACTCACATAAATTCAATATTACAGGCTTTTTTGGACAAAGTTCATGTTTGGTTTTGGAGTTATGATTATAAACCTTTCATATTTAGGTTGCCAGTCACACTCTTATATTGAATAAAAAACTAACTTGTGTCTTTAGAAACCTTACAAAAGATCATTTTTCTAGTACTACTAACAAAAATACATGTCTCTAGGCATTATTAGCCATTTTGCATGTGTTGTTTAGAAGTTATGTTTGAATACATTTTTATTGCTTTTTTTGAATTATCTCAGGATTCTAAGAACATTATAGTCATATTGAGTAAAAAACTACTTTTTGCATTTGCAAGATTTAAAAAAGCATATGTTTCGAGTAAAACTCCCAAAGATGCATTATTTCAGGCATTATTAGCCATTTTCCATGTGTGGTGTAGAAGTTATGTTTAAATAACTGTCATATTGAGTGTTACAGTATACAGTCATATTGAGTAATACCTCATTTTTGTATTTACAAACCATAGAAAAAAAACTGTATCTAGTAAAACTCACATGTATTCAATATCACAGGCATTTTTAGACTCTTTGCACGTTTGGATTAGGAATTATGTTGGAATACATTTTTATTGCTTTATTCGCATTATCTCAGGATTCTAAGTACATTACTGTCAAATTGAGTAAAACATTACTTTTTTTTTTTGCAAACGGTACCAAATGTTTTTTTTTTCAGGAAAACTCTCAAAGATGCATTTCTTCAGGCATTATTAGACATATTGCATGTGTATTTTTGGAGTTATGTTTCATAAACTGAAATTTTGAGTTTGACCAATATGAGGCCAGTAAAACCTGATTTTTTTATTTTTGAACCTTTCCAAAATACCTGATTCAGGTCAAACTCACATAAATTCAATATTACAGGCTTTTTTAGACAAATTTCATGTTTGGTTTTGGAGTTATGATTATAAACCTTTCATATTTAGGTTGACAGTCACACTGTTATATTGAATAAAAAAACTAACTTGTGTCTTTAGAAACCTTAAAAAAGATCATTTTTCTAGTACTACTAACAAAAATACATATCTCTAGGCATTATTAGCCATTTTGCATTTGTTGTTTAGAAGTTATGTTTGAATACATTTTTATTGCTTTTTTCGCATTATCTCAGGATTCTAAGAACATTATAGTCATATTGAGTAAAAAACTACTTTTTGCATTTGCAAGATTTAAAAAAGCATATGTTTCGAGTAAAACTCCCAAAGATGCATTATTTCAGGCATTATTAGCCATTTTCCATGTGTGGTGTAGGAGTTATGTTTAAATAACTGTCATATTGAGTGTTACAGTATACAGTCATATTGAGTAATACCTAATTTTTGTATTTGCAAACCATAGAAAAACAACTGTATCTAGTAAAACTCACATGTATTCAATATCACAGGCATTTTTAGACACTTTGCACGTTTGGATTAGGAATTATGTTGGAATACATTTTTATTGCTTTATTCGCATTATCTCAGGATTCTAAGTACATTACTGTCAAATTGAGTAAAACATTACTTTTTGTTTTTGCAAACGGTACCAAATGTTTTTTTTTCAGGAAAACTCTCAAAGATGCATTTCTTCAGGCATTATTAGACATATTGCATGTGTATTTTTGGAGTTATGTTTCATAAACTAACATTTTGAGTTTGACCAATATGAGGCCAGTAAAACCTGATTTTTGTATTTTTGAACCTTTCCAAATTACCTGATTCAGGTCAAACTCACATAAATTCAATATTACAGGCTTTTTTAGACAAAGTTCATGTTTGGTTTTGGAGTTATGATTATAAACCTTTCATATTTAGGTTGACAGTCACACTGTTATATTGAATAAAAAAACTAACTTGTGTCTTTAGAAACCTTACAAAAGATCATTTTTCTAGTACTACTAACAAAAATACATATCTCTAGGCATTATTAGCCATTTTGCATGTGTTGTTTAGAAGTTATGTTTGAATACATTTTTATTGCTTTTTTCGCATTATCTCAGGATTCTAAGAACATTATAGTCATATTGAGTAAAAAACTACTTTTTGCATTTGCAAGATTTAAAAAAGCATATGTTTCGAGTAAAACTCCCAAAGATGCATTATTTCAGGCATTATTATTCATTTTCCATGTGTGGTGTAGGAGTTATGTTTAAATAACTGTCATATTGAGTGTTACTGTATACAGTCATATTGAGTAATACCTCATTTTTGTATTTGCAAACTATATAAAAACAACTGTATCTAGTAAAACTCACATGTATTCAATATCACAGGCCTTTTTAGACACTTTGCACGTTTGGATTAGGAATTATGTTGGAATACATTTTTATTGCTTTATTCGCATTATCTCAGGATTCTAAGTACATTACTGTCAAATTGAGTAAAACATTACTTTTTGTTTTTGCAAACGGTACCAAATGTTTTTTTTTTCAGGAAAACTCTCAAAGATGCATTTCTTCAGGCATTATTAGACATATTGCATGTGTATTTTTGGAGTTATGTTTCATAAACTGATATTTTGAGTTTGACCAATATGAGGCCAGTAAAACCTGATTTTTGTATTTTTGAACCTTTCCAAAATACCTGATTCAGGTCAAACTCACATAAATTCAATATTACAGGCTTTTTTAGACAAAGTTCATGTTTGGTTTTGGAGTTATGATTATAAACCTTTCATATTTAGGTTGCCAGTCACACTCTTATATTGAATATAAAAACTAACTTCTGTCTTTAGAAACCTTACAAAAGATCATTTTTCTAGTACTACTAACAAAAATACATGTCTCTAGGCATTATTAGCCATTTTGCATGTGTTGTTTAGAAGTTATGTTTGAATACATTTTTATTGCTTTTTTTGCATTATCTCAGGATTCTAAGAACATTATAGTCATATTGAGTAAAAAACTACTTTTTGCATTTGCAAGATTTAAAAAAGCATATGTTTCGAGTAAAACTCCCAAAGATGCATTATTTCAGGCATTATTAGCCATTTTCCATGTGTGGTGTAGGAGTTATGTTTAAATAACTGTCATATTGAGTGTTACAGTATACAGTCATATTGAGTAATACCTCATTTTTGTATTTACAAACCGTAGAAAAACAACTGTATCTAGTAAAACTCACATGTATTCAATATCACAGGCATTTTTAGACTCTTTGCACGTTTGGATTAGGAATTATGTTGGAATACATTTTTATTGCTTTATTCGCATTATCTCAGGATTCTAAGTACATTACTGTCAAATTGAGTAAAACATTACTTTTTGTTTTTGCAAACGGTACCAAATGTTTTTTTTTTCAGGAAAACTCTCAAAGATGCATTTCTTCAGGCATTATTAGACATATTGCATGTGTATTTTTGGAGTTATGTTTCATAAACTGACATTTTGAGTTTGACCAATATGAGGCCAGTAAAACCTGATTTTTGTATTTTTGAACCTTTCCAAAATACCTGATTCAGGTCAAACTCACATAAATTCAATATTACAGGCTTTTTTAGACAAAGTTCATGTTTGGTTTTGGAGTTATGATTATAAACCTTTCATATTTAGGTTGACAGTCACACTGTTATATTGAATAAAAAAATTAACTTGTGTCTTTAGAAACCTTACAAAAGATCATTTTTCTAGTACTACTAACAAAAATACATGTCTCTAGGCATTATTAGCCATTTTGCATGTGTTGTTTAGAAGTTATGTTTGAATACATTTTTATTGCTTTTTTTGCATTATCTCAGGATTCTAAGAACATTATAGTCATATTGAGTAAAAAACTACTTTTTGCATTTGCAAGATTTAAAAAAGCATATGTTTCGAGTAAAACTCCCAAAGATGCATTATTTCAGGCATTATTAGCCATTTTCCATGTGTGGTGTAGGAGTTATGTTTAAATAACTGTCATATTGAGTGTTACAGTATACAGTCATATTGAGTAATACCTCATTTTTGTATTTGCAAACCATAGAAAAACAACTGTATCTAGTAAAACTCACATGTATTCAATATCACAGGCATTTTTAGACACTTTGCACGTTTGGATTAGGAATTATGTTGGAATACATTTTTATTGCTTTATTCGCATTATCTCAGGATTCTAAGTACATTACTGTCAAATTGAGTAAAACATTACTTTTTGTTTTTGCAAACGTTACCAAATGTTTTTTTTTCAGGAAAACTCTCAAAGATGCATTTCTTCAGGTATTATTAGACATATTGCATGTGTATTTTTTGAGTTTTGTTTCATAAACTGACATTTTGAGTTTGACCAATATGAGGCCAGTAAAACCTGATTTTTGTATTTTTGAACCTTTCCAAAATACCTGATTCAGGTCAAACTCACATGAATTCAATATTACAGGCTTTTTTAGACAAAGTTCATGTTTGGTTTTGGAGTTATGATTATAAACCTTTCATATTGAGGTTGCCAGTCACAGTGTTATATTGAATAAAAAAACTAACTTGTGTCTTTAGAAACCTTACAAAAGATCATTTTTCTAGTACTACTAACAAAAATACATATCTCTGGGCATTATTAGCCATTTTGCATGTGTTGTTTAGAAGTTATGTTTGAATACATTTTTATTGCTTTTTTCGCATTATCTCAGGATTCTAAGAACATTATAGCCATATTGAGTAAAAAACTACTTTTTGCATTTGCAAGATTTAAAAAAGCATATGTTTCGAGTAAAACTCCCAAAGATGCATTATTTCAGGCATTATTAGCCGTTTTCCATGTGTGGTGTAGGAGTTATGTTTAAATAACTGTCATATTGAGTGTTACAGTATACAGTCATATTGAGTAATACCTCATTTTTGTATTTGCAAACCATAGAAAAACAACTGTATCTAGTAAAACTCACATGTATTCAATATCACAGGCATTTTTAGACACTTTGCACGTTTGGATTAGGAATTATGTTGGAATACATTTTTATTGCTTTATTCGCATTATCTCAGGATTCTAAGTACATTACTGTCAAATTGAGTAAAACATTACTTTTTGTTTTTGCAAACGGTACCAAATGGTTTTTTATCAGGAAAACTCTCAAAGATGCATTTCTTCAGGCATTATTAGACATATTGCATGTGTATTTTTGGAGTTATGTTTCATAAACTGAAATTTTGAGTTTGACCAATATGAGGCCAGTAAAACCTGATTTTTGTATTTTTGAACCTTTCCAAAATACCTGATTCAGGTCAAACTCACATAAATTCAATATTACAGGCTTTTTTAGACAAATTTCATGTTTGGTTTTGGAGTTATGATTATAAACCTTTCATATTTAGGTTGACAGTCACACTGTTATATTGAATAAAAAAACTAACTTGTGTCTTTAGAAACCTTAAAAAAGATCATTTTTCTAGTACTACTAACAAAAATACATATCTCTAGGCATTATTAGCCATTTTGCATTTGTTGTTTAGAAGTTATGTTTGAATACATTTTTATTGCTTTTTTCGCATTATCTCAGGATTCTAAGAACATTATAGTCATATTGAGTAAAAAACTACTTTTTGCATTTGCAAGATTTAAAAAAGCATATGTTTCGAGTAAAACTCCCAAAGATGCATTATTTCAGGCATTATTAGCCATTTTCCATGTGTGGTGTAGCGAGTTATGTTTAAATAACTGTCATATTGAGTGTTACAGTATACAGTCATATTGAGTAATACCTAATTTTTGTATTTGCAAACCATAGAAAAACAACTGTATATAGTAAAACTCACATGTATTCAATATCACAGCCATTTTTAGACACTTTGCACGTTTGGATTAGGAATTATGTTGGAATACATTTTTATTGCTTTATTCGCATTATCTCAGGATTCTAAGTACATTACTGTCAAATTGAGTAAAACATTACTTTTTGTTTTTGCAAACGGTACCAAATGTTTTTTTTTTTCAGGAAAACTCTCAAAGATGCATTTCTTCAGGCATTATTAGACATATTGCATGTGTATTTTTGGAGTTATGTTTCATAAACTGACATTTTGAGTTTGACCAATATGAGGCCAGTAAAACCTGATTTTTGTATTTTTGAACCTCTCGTGAATACCTGATTCAGGTCAAACTCACATAAATTCAATATTACAGGCTTTTTTAGACAAAGTTCATGTTTGGTTTTGGAGTTATGATTATAAACCTTTCATATTTAGGTTGCCAGTCACACTCTTATATTGAATAAAAAAACTAACTTGTGTCTTTAGAAACCTTACAAAAGATCATTTTTCTAGTACTACTAACAAAAATACATGTCTCTAGGCATTATTAGCCATTTTGCATGTGTTGTTTGGAAGTTATGTTTGAATACATTTTTATTGCTTTTTTGGCATTATCTCAGGATTCTAAGAACATTATAGTCATATTGAGTAAAAAACTACTTTTTGCATTTGCAAGATTTAAAAAAGCATACGTTTCGAGTAAAACTCCCAAAGATGCATTATTTCAGGCATTATTAGCCATTTTCCATGTGTGGTGTAGGAGTTATGTTTAAATAACTGTCATATTGAGTGTTACAGTATACAGTCATATTGAGTAATACCTCATTTTTGTATTTACAAACCATAGAAAAAAAACTGTATCTAGTAAAACTCACATGTATTCAATATCACAGGCATTTTTAGACTCTTTGCACGTTTGGATTAGGAATTATGTTGGAATACATTTTTATTGCTTTATTCACATTATCTCAGGATTCTAAGTACATTACTGTCAAATTGAGTAAAACATTACTTTTTGGTTTTGCAAACGGTACCAAATGTTTTTTTTTTTCAGGAAAACTCTCAAAGATGCATTTCTTCAGGCATTATTAGACATATTGCATGTGTATTTTTGGAGTTATGTTTCATAAACTGACATTTTGAGTTTGACCAATATGAGGCCAGTAAAACCTGATTTTTGTATTTTTGAACCTTTCCAAAATACCTGATTCAGGTCAAACTCACATAAATTCAATATTACAGGCTTTTTTAGACAAAGTTCATGTTTGGTTTTGGAGTTATGATTATAAACCTTTCATATTTAGGTTGACAGTCACACTGTTATATTGAATAAAAAAACTAACTTGTGTCTTTAGAAACCTTACAAAAGATCATTTTTCTAGTATTACTAACAAAAATACACATCTCTAGGCATTATTAGCCATTTTGCATGTGTTGTTTAGAAGTTATGTTTGAATACATTTTTATTGCTTTTTTCGCATTATCTCAGGATTCTAAGAACATTATAGTCATATTGAGTAAAAAACTACTTTTTGCATTTGCAAGATTTAAAAAAGCATATGTTTCCAGTAAAACTCCCAAAGATGCATTATTTCAGGCATTATTAGCCATTTTCCATGTGTGGTGTAGGAGTTATGTTTAAATAACTGTCATATTGAGTGTTACTGTATACAGTCATATTGAGTAATACCTCATTTTTGTATTTGCAAACCATAGAAAAACAACTGTATCTAGTAAAGCTCACATGTATTCAATATCACAGGCATTTTTAGACACTTTGCACGTTTGGATTAGGAATTATGTTGGAATACATTTTTATTGCTTTATTCGCATTATCTCAGGATTCTAAGTACATTACTGTCAAATTGAGTAAAACATTACTTTTTGTTTTTGCAAACGGTACCAAATGTTTTTTTTTCAGGAAAACTCTCAAAGATGCATTTCTTCAGGCATTATTAGACATATTGCATGTGTATTTTTGGAGTTATGTTTCATAAACTGACATTTTGAGTTTGACCATTATG
The DNA here is from genome assembly GCF_033978795.1 of Nerophis ophidion. Taxonomy (NCBI): domain Eukaryota; kingdom Metazoa; phylum Chordata; class Actinopteri; order Syngnathiformes; family Syngnathidae; genus Nerophis; species Nerophis ophidion. The sequence continues at coordinate 112,644 of NW_026907084.1, forward strand.
AGGCCAGTAAAACCTGATTTTTGTATTTTTGAACCTTTCCAAAATACCTGATTCAGGTCAAACTCACATAAATTCAATATTACAGGCTTTTTTGGACAAAGTTCATGTTTGGTTTTGGAGTTATGATTATAAACCTTTCATATTTAGGTTGCCAATCACACTGTTATATTGAATAAAAAAACTAACTTGTGTCTTTAGAAACCTTACAAAAGATCATTTTTCTAGTACTACTAAAAAAATACATATCTCTAGGCATTATTAGCCATTTTGCATGTGTTGTTTAGAAGTTATGTTTGAATACATTTTTATTGCTTTTTTCGCATTATCTCAGGATTCTAAGAACATTATAGTCATATTGAGTAAAAAACTACTTTTTGCTTTTGCAAGATTTAAAAAAGCATATTTTTCGAGTAAAACTCCCAAAGATGCAGTATTTCAGGCATTATTAGCCATTTTCCATGTGTGGTGTAGGAGTTATGTTTAAATAACTGTCATATTGAGTGTTACAGTATACAGTCATATTGAGTAATACCTCATTTTTGTATTTGCAAACCATAGAAAAACAACTGTATATAGTAAAACTCACATGTATTCAATATCACAGGCATTTTTAGACACTTTGCACGTTTGGATTAGGAATTATGTTGGAATACATTTTTATTGCTTTATTCGCATTATCTCAGGATTCTAAGTACATTACTGTCAAATTGAGTAAAACATTACTTTTTGTTTTTGCAAACGGTACCAAATGTTTTTTTTTTCAGGAAAACTCTCAAAGATGCATTTCTTCAGGCATTATTAGACATATTGCATGTGTATTTTTGGAGTTATGTTTCATAAACTGACATTTTGAGTTTGACCAATATGAGGCCAGTAAAACCTGATTTTTGTATTTTTGAACCTTTCCAAAATACCTGATTCAGGTCAAACTCACATAAATTCAATATTACAGGCTTTTTTAGACAAAGTTCATGTTTGGTTTTGGAGTTATGATTATAAACCTTTCATATTTAGGTTGACAGTCACACTGTTATATTGAATAAAAAAACTAACTTGTGTCTTTAGAAACCTTACAAAAGATCATTTTTCTAGTACTACTAACAAAAATACATATTTCTAGGCATTATTAGCCATTTTGCATGTGTTGTTTAGAAGTTATGTTTGAATACATTTTTATTGCTTTTTTCGCATTATCTCAGGATTCTAAGAACATTATAGTCATATTGAGTAAAAAACTACTTTTTGCATTTGCAAGATTTAAAAAAGCATATGTTTCCAGTAAAACTCCCAAAGATGCATTATTTCAGGCATTATTAGCCATTTTCCATGTGTGGTGTAGGAGTTATGTTTAAATAACTGTCATATTGAGTGTTACTGTATACAGTCATATTGAGTAATACCTCATTTTTGTATTTGCAAACTATAGAAAAACAACTGTATCTAGTAAAACTCACATGTATTCAATATCACAGGCATTTTTAGACACTTTGCACGTTTGGATTAGGAATTATGTTGGAATACATTTTTATTGCTTTATTCGCATTATCTCAGGATTCTAAGTACATTACTGTCAAATTGAGTAAAACATTACTTTTTGTTTTTGCAAACGGTACCAAATGTTTTTTTTCCAGGAAAACTCTCAAAGATGCATTTCTTCAGGCATTATTAGACATATTGCATGTGTATTTTTGGAGTTATGTTTCATAAACTGACATTTTGAGTTTGACCATTAAAAGGCCAGTAAAACCTGATTTTTGTATTTTTGAACCTTTCCAAAATACCTGATTCAGGTCAAACTCACATAAATTCAATATTACAGGCTTTTTTGGACAAAGTTCATGTTTGGTTTTGGAGTTATGATTATAAACCTTTCATATTTAGGTTGCCAGTCACACTGTTATATTGAATAAAAAAACTAACTTGTGTCTTTAGAAACCTTACAAAAGATCATTTTTCTAGTACTACTAACAAAAATACATATCTCTAGGCATTATTAGCCATTTTGCATGTGTTGTTTAGAAGTTATGTTTGAATACATTTTTATTGCTTTTTTCGCATTATCTCAGGATTCTAAGAACATTATAGTCATATTGAGTAAAAAACTACTTTTTGCATTTGCAAGATTTAAAAAAGCATATGTTTCGAGTAAAACTCCCAAAGATGCATTATTTCAGGCATTATTATTCATTTTCCATGTGTGGTGTAGGAGTTATGTTTAAATAACTGTCATATTGAGTGTTACTGTATACAGTCATATTGAGTAATACCTCATTTTTGTATTTGCAAACTATAGAAAAACAACTGTATCTAGTAAAACTCACATGTATTCAATATCACAGGCCTTTTTAGACACTTTGCACGTTTGGATTAGGAATTATGTTGGAATACATTTTTATTGCTTTATTCGCATTATCTCAGGATTCTAAGTACATTACTGTCAAATTGAGTAAAACATTACTTTTTGTTTTTGCAAACGGTACCAAATGTTTTTTTTTCAGGAAAACTCTCAAAGATGCATTTCTTCAGGCATTATTAGACATATTGCATGTGTATTTTTGGAGTTATGTTTCATAAACTGACATTTTGAGTTTGACCAATATGAGGCCAGTAAAACCTGATTTTTGTATTTTTGAACCTTTCCAAAATACCTGATTCAGGTCAAACTCACATAAATGCAATATTACAGGCTTTTTTGGACAAAGTTCATGTTTGGTTTTGGAGTTATGATTATAAACCTTTCATATTTAGGTTGCCAGTCACACTGTTATATTGAATAAAAAAACTAACTTGTGTCTTTAGAAACCTTACAAAAGATCATTTTTCTAGTACTACTAACAAAAATACATATCTCTAGGCATTATTAGCCATTTTGCATGTGTTGTTTAGAAGTTATGTTTGAATACATTTTTATTGCTTTTTTCGCATTATCTCAGGATTCTAAGAACATTATAGTCATATTGAGTAAAAAACTACTTTTTGCATTTGCAAGATTTAAAAAAGCATATGTTTCGAGTAAAACTCCCAAAGATGCATTATTTCAGGCATTATTATTCATTTTCCATGTGTGGTGTAGGAGTTATGTTTAAATAACTGTCATATTGAGTGTTACTGTATACAGTCATATTGAGTAATACCTCATTTTTGTATTTGCAAACTATATAAAAACAACTGTATCTAGTAAAACTCACATGTATTCAATATCACAGGCCTTTTTAGACACTTTGCACGTTTGGATTAGGAATTATGTTGGAATACATTGTTATTGCTTTATTCGCATTATCTCAGGATTCTAAGTACATTACTGTCAAATTGAGTAAAACATTACTTTTTGTTTTTGCAAACGGTACCAAATGTTTTTTTTTTCAGGAAAACTCTCAAAGATGCATTTCTTCAGGCATTATTAGACATATTGCATGTGTATTTTTGGAGTTATGTTTCATAAACTGACATTTTGAGTTTGACCAATATGAGGCCAGTAAAACCTGATTTTTGTATTTTTGAACCTTTCCAAAATACCTGATTCAGGTCAAACTCACATAAATTCAATATTACAGGCTTTTTTAGACAAAGTTCATGTTTGGTTTTGGAGTTATGATTATAAACCTTTCATATTTAGGTTGCCAGTCACACTCTTATATTGAATAAAAAAACTAACTTCTGTCTTTAGAAACCTTACAAAAGATCATTTTTCTAGTACTACTAACAAAAATACATGTCTCTAGGCATTATTAGCCATTTTGCATGTGTTGTTTAGAAGTTATGTTTGAATACATTTTTATTGCTTTTTTTGCATTATCTCAGGATTCTAAGAACATTATAGTCATATTGAGTAAAAAACTACTTTTTGCATTTGCAAGATTTAAAAAAGCATATGTTTCGAGTAAAACTCCCAAAGATGCATTATTTCAGGCATTATTAGCCATTTTCCATGTGTGGTGTAGGAGTTATGTTTAAATAACTGTCATATTGAGTGTTACAGTATACAGTCATATTGAGTAATACCTCATTTTTGTATTTACAAACCGTAGAAAAACAACTGTATCTAGTAAAACTCACATGTATTCAATATCACAGGCATTTTTAGACTCTTTGCACGTTTGGATTAGGAATTATGTTGGAATACATTTTTATTGCTTTATTCGCATTATCTCAGGATTCTAAGTACATTACTGTCAAATTGAGTAAAACATTACTTTTTGTTTTTGCAAACGGTACCAAATGTTTTTTTTTTCAGGAAAACTCTCAAAGATGCATTTCTTCAGGCATTATTAGACATATTGCATGTGTATTTTTGGAGTTATGTTTCATAAACTGACATTTTGAGTTTGACCAATATGAGGCCAGTAAAACCTGATTTTTGTATTTTTGAACCTTTCCAAAATACCTGATTCAGGTCAAACTCACATAAATTCAATATTACAGGCTTTTTTAGACAAAGTTCATGTTTGGTTTTGGAGTTATGATTATAAACCTTTCATATTTAGGTTGACAGTCACACTGTTATATTGAATAAAAAAATTAACTTGTGTCTTTAGAAACCTTACAAAAGATCATTTTTCTAGTACTACTAACAAAAATACATGTCTCTAGGCATTATTAGCCATTTTGCATGTGTTGTTTAGAAGTTATGTTTGAATACATTTTTATTGCTTTTTTTGCATTATCTCAGGATTCTAAGAACATTATAGTCATATTGAGTAAAAAACTACTTTTTGCATTTGCAAGATTTAAAAAAGCATATGTTTCGAGTAAAACTCCCAAAGATGCATTATTTCAGGCATTATTAGCCATTTTCCATGTGTGGTGTAGGAGTTATGTTTAAATAACTGTCATATTGAGTGTTACAGTATACAGTCATATTGAGTAATACCTCATTTTTGTATTTGCAAACCATAGAAAAACAACTGTATCTAGTAAAACTCACATGTATTCAATATCACAGGCATTTTTAGACACTTTGCACGTTTGGATTAGGAATTATGTTGGAATACATTTTTATTGCTTTATTCGCATTATCTCAGGATTCTAAGTACATTACTGTCAAATTGAGTAAAACATTACTTTTTGTTTTTGCAAACGTTACCAAATGTTTTTTTTTCAGGAAAACTCTCAAAGATGCATTTCTTCAGGTATTATTAGACATATTGCATGTGTATTTTTTGAGTTTTGTTTCATAAACTGACATTTTGAGTTTGACCAATATGAGGCCAGTAAAACCTGATTTTTGTATTTTTGAACCTTTCCAAAATACCTGATTCAGGTCAAACTCACATGAATTCAATATTACAGGCTTTTTTAGACAAAGTTCATGTTTGGCTTTGGAGTTATGATTATAAACCTTTCATATTTAGGTTGCCAGTCACAGTGTTATATTGAATAAAAAAACTAACTTGTGTCTTTAGAAACCTTACAAAAGATCATTTTTCTAGTACTACTAACAAAAATACATATCTCTGGGCATTATTAGCCATTTTGCATGTGTTGTTTAGAAGTTATGTTTGAATACATTTTTATTGCTTTTTTCGCATTATCTCAGGATTCTAAGAACATTATAGCCATATTGAGTAAAAAACTACTTTTTGCATTTGCAAGATTTAAAAAAGCATATGTTTCGAGTAAAACTCCCAAAGATGCATTATTTCAGGCATTATTAGCCGTTTTCCATGTGTGGTGTAGGAGTTATGTTTAAATAACTGTCATATTGAGTGTTACAGTATACAGTCATATTGAGTAATACCTCATTTTTGTATTTGCAAACCATAGAAAAACAACTGTATCTAGTAAAACTCACATGTATTCAATATCACAGGCATTTTTAGACACTTTGCACGTTTGGATTAGGAATTATGTTGGAATACATTTTTATTGCTTTATTCGCATTATCTCAGGATTCTAAGTACATTACTGTCAAATTGAGTAAAACATTACTTTTTGTTTTTGCAAACGGTACCAAATGGTTTTTTATCAGGAAAACTCTCAAAGATGCATTTCTTCAGGCATTATTAGACATATTGCATGTGTATTTTTGGAGTTATGTTTCATAAACTGAAATTTTGAGTTTGACCAATATGAGGCCAGTAAAACCTGATTTTTGTATTTTTGAACCTTTCCAAAATACCTGATTCAGGTCAAACTCACATAAATTCAATATTACAGGCTTTTTTAGACAAATTTCATGTTTGGTTTTGGAGTTATGATTATAAACCTTTCATATTTAGGTTGACAGTCACACTGTTATATTGAATAAAAAAACTAACTTGTGTCTTTAGAAACCTTAAAAAAGATCATTTTTCTAGTACTACTAACAAAAATACATATCTCTAGGCATTATTAGCCATTTTGCATTTGTTGTTTAGAAGTTATGTTTGAATACATTTTTATTGCTTTTTTCGCATTATCCCAGGATTCTAAGAACATTATAGTCATATTGAGTAAAAAACTACTTTTTGCATTTGCAAGATTTAAAAAAGCATATGTTTCGAGTAAAACTCCCAAAGATGCATTATTTCAGGCATTATTAGCCATTTTCCATGTGTGGTGTAGCGAGTTATGTTTAAATAACTGTCATATTGAGTGTTACAGTATACAGTCATATTGAGTAATACCTAATTTTTGTATTTGCAAACCATAGAAAAACAACTGTATATAGTAAAACTCACATGTATTCAATATCACAGCCATTTTTAGACACTTTGCACGTTTGGATTAGGAATTATGTTGGAATACATTTTTATTGCTTTATTCGCATTATCTCAGGATTCTAAGTACATTACTGTCAAATTGAGTAAAACATTACTTTTTGTTTTTGCAAACGGTACCAAATGTTTTTTTTTTTCAGGAAAACTCTCAAAGATGCATTTCTTCAGGCATTATTAGACATATTGCATGTGTATTTTTGGAGTTATGTTTCATAAACTGACATTTTGAGTTTGACCAATATGAGGCCAGTAAAACCTGATTTTTGTATTTTTGAACCTTTCCAAAATACCTGATTCAGGTCAAACTCACATAAATTCAATATTACAGGCTTTTTTAGACAAAGTTCATGTTTGGTTTTGGAGTTATGATTATAAACCTTTCATATTTAGGTTGCCAGTCACACTCTTATATTGAATAAAAAAACTAACTTGTGTCTTTAGAAACCTTACAAAAGATCATTTTTCTAGTACTACTAACAAAAATACATGTCTCTAGGCATTATTAGCCATTTTGCATGTGTTGTTTGGAAGTTATGTTTGAATACATTTTTATTGCTTTTTTTGCATTATCTCAGGATTCTAAGAACATTATAGTCATATTGAGTAAAAAACTACTTTTTGCATTTGCAAGATTTAAAAAAGCATACGTTTCGAGTAAAACTCCCAAAGATGCATTATTTCAGGCATTATTAGCCATTTTCCATGTGTGGTGTAGGAGTTATGTTTAAATAACTGTCATATTGAGTGTTACAGTATACAGTCATATTGAGTAATACCTCATTTTTGTATTTACAAACCATAGAAAAAAAACTGTATCTAGTAAAACTCACATGTATTCAATATCACAGGCATTTTTAGACTCTTTGCACGTTTGGATTAGGAATTATGTTGGAATACATTTTTATTGCTTTATTCACATTATCTCAGGATTCTAAGTACATTACTGTCAAATTGAGTAAAACATTACTTTTTGGTTTTGCAAACGGTACCAAATGTTTTTTTTTTTCAGGAAAACTCTCAAAGATGCATTTCTTCAGGCATTATTAGACATATTGCATGTGTATTTTTGGAGTTATGTTTCATAAACTGACATTTTGAGTTTGACCAATATGAGGCCAGTAAAACCTGATTTTTGTATTTTTGAACCTTTCCAAAATACCTGATTCAGGTCAAACTCACATAAATTCAATATTACAGGCTTTTTTAGACAAAGTTCATGTTTGGTTTTGGAGTTATGATTATAAACCTTTCATATTTAGGTTGACAGTCACACTGTTATATTGAATAAAAAAACTAACTTGTGTCTTTAGAAACCTTACAAAAGATCATTTTTCTAGTATTACTAACAAAAATACACATCTCTAGGCATTATTAGCCATTTTGCATGTGTTGTTTAGAAGTTATGTTTGAATACATTTTTATTGCTTTTTTCGCATTATCTCAGGATTCTAAGAACATTATAGTCATATTGAGTAAAAAACTACTTTTTGCATTTGCAAGATTTAAAAAAGCATATGTTTCCAGTAAAACTCCCAAAGATGCATTATTTCAGGCATTGTTAGCCATTTTCCATGTGTGGTGTAGGAGTTATGTTTAAATAACTGTCATATTGAGTGTTACTGTATACAGTCATATTGAGTAATACCTCATTTTTGTATTTGCAAACCATAGAAAAACAACTGTATCTAGTAAAACTCACATGTATTCAATATCACAGGCATTTTTAGACACTTTGCACGTTTGGATTAGGAATTATGTTGGAATACATTTTTATTGCTTTATTCGCATTATCTCAGGATTCTAAGTACATTACTGTCAAATTGAGTAAAACATTACTTTTTGTTTTTGCAAACGGTACCAAATGTTTTTTTTTCAGGAAAACTCTCAAAGATGCATTTCTTCAGGCATTATTAGACATATTGCATGTGTATTTTTGGAGTTATGTTTCATAAACTGACATTTTGAGTTTGACCATTATGAGGCCAGTAAAACCTGATTTTTGTATTTTTGAACCTTTCCAAAATACCTGATTCAGGTCAAACTCACATAAATTCAATATTACAGGCTTTTTTGGACAAAGTTCATGTTTGGTTTTGGAGTTATGATTATAAACCTTTCATATTTAGGTTGCCAGTCACACTGTTATATTGAATAAAAAAACTAACTTGTGTCTTTAGAAACCTTACAAAAGATCATTTTTCTAGTACTACTAACAAAAATACATATCTCTAGGCATTATTAGCCATTTTGCATGTGTTGTTTAGAAGTTATGTTTGAATACATTTTTATTGCTTTTTTCGCATTATCTCAGGATTCTAAGAACATTATAGTCATATTGAGTAAAAAACTACTTTTTGCTTTTGCAAGATTTAAAAAAGCATATTTTTCGAGTAAAACTCCCAAAGATGCATTATTTCAGGCATTATTAGCCATTTTCCATGTGTGGTGTAGGAGTTATGTTTAAATAACTGTCATATTGAGTGTTACAGTATACAGTCATATTGAGTAATACCTCATTTTTGTATTTGCAAACCATAGAAAAACAACTGTATATAGTAAAACTCACATGTATTCAATATCACAGGCATTTTTAGACACTTTCCACGTTTGGATTAGGAATTATGTTGGAATACATTTTTATTGCTTTATTCGCATTATCTCAGGATTCTAAGTACATTACTGTCAAATTGTGTAAAACATTACTTTTTGTTTTTGCAAACGGTACCAAATGGGTTTTTTTCAGGAAAACTCTCAAAGATGCATTTCTTCAGGCATTATTAGACATATTGCATGTGTATTTTTGGAGTTATGTTTCATAAACTGACATTTTGAGTTTGACCAATATGAGGCCAGTAAAACCTGATTTTTGTATTTTTGAACCTTTCCAAAATACCTGATTCAGGTCAAACTCACATAAATTCAATATTACAGGCTTTTTTAGACAAAGTTCATGTTTGGTTTTGGAGTTATGATTATAAACCTTTCATATTTAGGTTGGCCGTCACACTGTTATATTGAATAAAAAAACTAACTTGTGTCTTTAGAAACCTTACAAAAGATCATTTTTCTAGTACTACTAACAAAAATACATATCTCTAGGCATTATTAGCCATTTTGCATGTGTTGTTTAGAAGTTATGTTTGAATACATTTTTATTGCTTTTTTCGCATTATCTCAGGATTCTAAGAACATTATAGTCATATTGAGTAAAAAACTACTTTTTGCATTTGCAAGATTTAAAAAAGCATATGTTTCGAGTAAAACTCCCAAAGATGCATTATTTCAGGCATTATTATTCATTTTCCATGTGTGGTGTAGGAGTTATGTTTAAATAACTGTCATATTGAGTGTTACTGTATACAGTCATATTGAGTAATACCTCATTTTTGTATTTGCAAACTATAGAAAAACAACTGTATCTAGTAAAACTCACATGTATTCAATATCACAGGCCTTTTTAGACACTTTGCACGTTTGGATTAGGAATTATGTTGGAATACATTTTTATTGCTTTATTCGCATTATCTCAGGATTCTAAGTACATTACTGTCAAATTGAGTAAAACATTACTTTTTGTTTTTGCAAACGGTACCAAATGTTTTTTTTCAGGAAAAGTCTCAAAGATGCATTTCTTCAGGCATTATTAGACATATTGCATGTGTATTTTTGGAGTTATGTTTCATAAACTGACATTTTGAGTTTGACCAATATGAGGCCAGTAAAACCTGATTTTTGTATTTTTGAACCTTTCCAAAATACCTGATTCAGGTCAAACTCACATAAATTCAATATTACAGGCTTTTTTGGACAAAGTTCATGTTTGGTTTTGGAGTTATGATTATAAACCTTTCATATTTAGGTTGCCAGTCACACTGTTATATTGAATAAAAAAACTAACTTGTGTCTTTAGAAACCTTACAAAAGATCATTTTTCTAGTACTACTAACAAAAATACATATCTCTAGGCATTATTAGCCATTTTGCATGTGTTGTTTAGAAGTTATGTTTGAATACATTTTTATTGCTTTTTTCGCATTATCTCAGGATTCTAAGAACATTATAGTCATATTGAGTAAAAAACTACTTTTTGCATTTGCAAGATTTAAAAAAGCATATGTTTCGAGTAAAACTCCCAAAGATGCATTATTTCAGGCATTATTATTCATTTTCCATGTGTGGTGTAGGAGTTATGTTTAAATAACTGTCATATTGAGTGTTACTGTATACAGTCATATTGAGTAATACCTCATTTTTGTATTTGCAAACTATAGAAAAACAACTGTATCTAGTAAAACTCACATGTATTCAATATCACAGGCCTTTTTAGACACTTTGCACGTTTGGATTAGGAATTATGTTGGAATACATTTTTATTGCTTTATTCGCATTATCTCAGGATTCTAAGTACATTACTGTCAAATTGAGTCAAAACATTACTTTTTGTTTTTGCAAACGGTACCAAATGTTTTTTTTCAGGAAAACTCTCAAAGATGCATTTCTTCAGGCATTATTAGACATATTGCATGTGTATTTTTGGAGTTATGTTTCATAAACTGACATTTTGAGTTTGACCAATATGAGGCCAGTAAAACCTGATTTTTGTATTTTTGAACCTTTCCAAAATACCTGATTCAGGTCAAACTCACATAAATTCAATATTACAGGCTTTTTTGGACAAAGTTCATGTTTGGTTTTGGAGTTATGATTAAAAACCTTTCATATTTAGGTTGCCAGTCACACTGTTATATTGAATAAAAAAACTAACTTGTGTCTTTAGAAACCTTACAAAAGATAATTTTTCTAGTACTACTAACAAAAATACATATCTCTAGGCATTATTAGCCATTTTGCATGTGTTGTTTAGAAGTTATGTTTGAATACATTTGTATTGCTTTTTTCGCATTATCTCAGGATTCTAAGAACATTATAGTCATATTGAGTAAAAAACTACTTTTTGCATTTGCAAGATTTAAAAAAGCATATGTTTCCAGTAAAACTCCCAAAGATGCATTATTCAGGCATTATTAGCCATTTTCCATGTGTGGTGTAGGAGTTATGTTTAAATAACTGTCATATTGAGTGTTACAGTATACAGTCATATTGAGTAATACCTCATTTTTGTATTTGCAAACCATAGAAAAACAACTGTATCTAGTAAAACTCACATGTATTCAATATCACAGGCATTTTTAGACACTTTGCACGTTTGGATTAGGAATTATGTTGGAATACATTTTTATTGCTTTATTTGCATTATCTCAGGATTCTAAGTACATTACTGTCAAATTGAGTAAAACATTACTTTTTGTTTTTGCAAACGGTACCAAATGGTTTTTTATCAGGAAAACTCTCAAAGATGCATTTCTTCAGGCATTATTAGACATATTGCATGTGTATTTTTGGAGTTATGTTTCATAAACTGAAATTTTGAGTTTGACCAATATGAGGCCAGTAAAACCTGATTTTTGTATTTTTGAACCTTTCCAAAATACCTGATTCAGGTCAAACTCACATAAATTCAATATTACAGGCTTTTTTAGACAAATTTCATGTTTGGTTTTGGAGTTATGATTATAAACCGTTCATATTTAGGTTGACAGTCACACTGTTATATTGAATAAAAAAAATAACTTGTGTCTTTAGAAACCTTAAAAAAGATCATTTTTCTAGTACTACTAACAAAAATACATATCTCTAGGCATTATTAGCCATTTTGCATTTGTTGTTTAGAAGTTATGTTTGAATACATTTTTATTGCTTTTTTCGCATTATCTCAGGATTCTAAGAACATTATAGTCATATTGAGTAAAAAACTACTTTTTGCATTTGCAAGATTTAAAAAAGCATATGTTTCGAGTAAAACTCCCAAAGATGCATTATTTCAGGCATTATTAGCCATTTTCCATGTGTGGTGTAGGAGTTATGTTTAAATAACTGTCATATTGAGTGTTACAGTATACAGTCATATTGAGTAATACCTCATTTTTGTATTTACAAACCATAGAAAAAAAACTGTATCTAGTAAAACTCACATGTATTCAATATCACAGGCATTTTTAGACTCTTTGCACGTTTGGATTAGGAATTATGTTGGAATACATTTTTATTGCTTTATTCACATTATCTCAGGATTCTAAGTACATTACTGTCAAATTGAGTAAAACATTACTTTTTGGTTTTGCAAACGGTACCAAATGTTTTTTTTTTCAGGAAAACTCTCAAAGATGCATTTCTTCAGGCATTATTAGACATATTGCATGTGTATTTTTGGAGTTATGTTTCATAAACTGACATTTTGAGTTTGACCAATATGAGGCCAGTAAAACCTGATTTTTGTATTTTTGAACCTTTCCAAAATACCTGATTCAGGTCAAACTCACATAAATTCAATATTACAGGCTTTTTTAGACAAAGTTCATGTTTGGTTTTGGAGTTATGATTATAAACCTTTCATATTTAGGTTGACAGTCACACTGTTATATTGAATAAAAAAACTAACTTGTGTCTTTAGAAACCTTACAAAAGATCATTTTTCTAGTATTACTAACAAAAATACACATCTCTAGGCATTATTAGCCATTTTGCATGTGTTGTTTAGAAGTTATGTTTGAATACATTTTTATTGCTTTTTTCGCATTATCTCAGGATTCTAAGAACATTATAGTCATATTGAGTAAAAAACTACTTTTTGCATTTGCAAGATTTAAAAAAGCATATGTTTCCAGTAAAACTCCCAAAGATGCATTATTTCAGGCATTATTAGCCATTTTCCATGTGTGGTGTAGGAGTTATGTTTAAATAACTGTCATATTGAGTGTTACTGTATACAGTCATATTGAGTAATACCTCATTTTTGTATTTGCAAACCATAGAAAAACAACTGTATCTAGTAAAACTCACATGTATTCAATATCACAGGCATTTTTAGACACTTTGCACGTTTGGATTAGGAATTATGTTGGAATACATTTTTATTGCTTTATTCGCATTATCTCAGGATTCTAAGTACATTACTGTCAAATTGAGTAAAACATTACTTTTTGTTTTTGCAAACGGTACCAAATGTTTTTTTTTCAGGAAAACTCTCAAAGATGCATTTCTTCAGGCATTATTAGACATATTGCATGTGTATTTTTGGAGTTATGTTTCATAAACTGACATTTTGAGTTTGACCATTATGAGGCCAGTAAAACCTGATTTTTGTATTTTTGAACCTTTCCAAAATACCTGATTCAGGTCAAACTCACATAAATTCAATATTACAGGCTTTTTTGGACAAAGTTCATGTTTGGTTTTGGAGTTATGATTATAAACCTTTCATATTTAGGTTGCCAGTCACACTGTTATATTGAATAAAAAAACTAACTTGTGTCTTTAGAAACCTTACAAAAGATCATTTTTCTAGTACTACTAACAAAAATACATATCTCTAGGCATTATTAGCCATTTTGCATGTGTTGTTTAGAAGTTAGGTTTGAATACATTTTTATTGCTTTTTTCGCATTATCTCAGGATTCTAAGAACATTATAGTCATATTGAGTAAAAAACTACTTTTTGCTTTTGCAAGATTTAAAAAAGCATATTTTTCGAGTAAAACTCCCAAAGATGCATTATTTCAGGCATTATTAGCCATTTTCCATGTGTGGTGTAGGAGTTATGTTTAAATAACTGTCATATTGAGTGTTACAGTATACAGTCATATTGAGTAATACCTCATTTTTGTATTTGCAAACCATAGAAAAACAACTGTATATAGTAAAACTCACATGTATTCAATATCACAGGCATTTTTAGACACTTTGCACGTTTGGATTAGGAATTATGTTGGAATACATTTTTATTGCTTTATTCGCATTATCTCAGGATTCTAAGTACATTACTGTCAAATTGAGTAAAACATTACTTTTTGTTTTGGCAAACGGTACCAAATGTTTTTTTTTTCAGGAAAACTCTCAAAGATGCATTTCTTCAGGCATTATTAGACATATTGCATGTGTATTTTTGGAGTTATGTTTCATAAACTGACATTTTGAGTTTGACCAATATGAGGCCAGTAAAACCTGATTTTTGTATTTTTGAACCTTTCCAAAATACCTGATTCAGGTCAAACTCACATAAATTCAATATTACAGGCTTTTTTAGACAAAGTTCATGTTTGGTTTTGGAGTTATGATTATAAACCTTTCATATTTAGGTTGGCAGTCACACTGTTATATTGAATAAAAAAACTAACTTGTGTCTTTAGAAACCTTACAAAAGATCATTTTTCTAGTACTACTAACAAAAATACATATCTCTAGGCATTATTAGCCATTTTGCATGTGTTGTTTAGAAGTTATGTTTGAATACATTTTTATTGCTTTTTTCGCATTATCTCAGGATTCTAAGAACATTATAGTCATATTGAGTAAAAAACTACTTTTTGCATTTGCAAGATTTAAAAAAGCAAATGTTTCGAGTAAAACTCCCAAAGATGCATTATTTCAGGCATTATTATTCATTTTCCATGTGTGGTGTAGGAGTTATGTTTAAATAACTGTCATATTGAGTGTTACTGTATACGGTCATATTGAGTAATACCTCATTTTTGTATTTGCAAACTATAGAAAAACAACTGTATCTAGTAAAACTCACATGTATTCAATATCACAGGCCTTTTTAGACACTTTGCACGTTTGGATTAGGAATTATGTTGGAATACATTTTTATTGCTTTATTCGCATTATCTCAGGATTCTAAGTACATTACTGTCAAATTGAGTAAAACATTACTTTTTGTTTTTGCAAACGGTACCAAAGGTTTTTTTTCAGGAAAACTCTCAAAGATGCATTTCTTCAGGCATTATTAGACATATTGCATGTGTATTTTTGGAGTTATGTTTCATAAACTGACATTTTGAGTTTGACCAATATGAGGCCAGTAAAACCTGATTTTTGTATTTTTGAACCTTTCCAAAATACCTGATTCAGGTCAAACTCACATAAATTCAATATTACAGGCTTTTTTGGACAAAGTTCATGTTTGGTTTTGGAGTTATGATTATAAACCTTTCATATTTAGGTTGCCAGTCACACTGTTATATTGAATAAAAAAACTAACTTGTGTCTTTAGAAACCTTACAAAAGATCATTTTTCTAGTACTACTAACAAAAATACATATCTCTAGGCATTATTAGCCATTTTGCATGTGTTGTTTAGAAGTTATGTTTGAATACATTTTTATTGCTTTTTTCGCATTATCTCAGGATTCTAAGAACATTATAGTCATATTGAGTAAAAAACTACTTTTTGCATTTGCAAGATTTAAAAAAGCATATGTTTCCAGTAAAACTCCCAAAGATGCATTATTCAGGCATTATTAGCCATTTTCCATGTGTGGTGTAGGAGTTATGTTTAAATAACTGTCATATTGAGTGTTACAGTATACAGTCATATTGAGTAATACCTCATTTTTGTATTTGCAAACCATAGAAAAACAACTGTATATAGTAAAACTCACATGTATTCAATATCACAGGCATTTTTAGACACTTTGCACGTTTGGATTAGGAATTATGTTGGAATACATTTTTATTGCTTTATTCGCATTATCTCAGGATTCTAAGTACATTACTGTCAAATTGAGTAAAACATTACTTTTTGTTTTTGCAAACGGTACCAAATGTTTTTTTTTCAGGAAAACTCTCAAAGATGCATTTCTTCAGGCATTATTAGACATATTGCATGTGTATTTTTGGAGTTATGTTTCATAAACTGACATTTTGAGTTTGACCAATATGAGGCCAGTAAAACCTGATTTTTGTATTTTTGAACCTTTCCAAAATACCTGATTCAGGTCAAACTCACATAAATTCAATATTACAGGCTTTTTTAGACAAAGTTCATGTTTGGTTTTGGAGTTATGATTATAAACCTTTCATATTTAGGTTGGCAGTCACACTGTTATATTGAATAAAAAAACTAACTTGTGTCTTTAGAAACCTTACAAAAGATCATTTTTCTAGTACTACTAACAAAAATACATATCTCTAGGCATTATTAGCCATTTTGCATGTGTTGTTTAGAAGTTATGTTTGAATACATTTTTATTGCTTTTTTCGCATTATCTCAGGATTCTAAGAACATTATAGTCATATTGAGTAAAAAACTACTTTTTGCATTTGCAAGATTTAAAAAAGCATATGTTTCCAGTAAAACTCCCAAAGATGCATTATTTCAGACATTATTAACCATTTTCCGTGTGTGGTGTAGGAGTTATGTTTAAATAACTGTCATATTGAGTGTTACTGTATACAGTCATATTGAGTAATACCTCATTTTTGTATTTGCAAACCATAGAAAAACAACTGTATCTAGTAAAACTCATATGTATTCAATATCACAGGCATTTTTAGACACTTTGCACGTTTGGATTAGGAATTATGTTGGAATACATTTTTATTGCTTTATTCGCATTATCTCAGGATTCTAAGTACATTACTGTCAAATTGAGTAAAACATTACTTTTTGTTTTTGCAAACGGTACCAAATGTTTTTTTTTCAGGAAAACTCTCAAAGATGCATTTCTTCAGGCATTATTAGACATATTGCATGTGTATTTTTGGAGTTATGTTTCATAAACTGACATTTTGAGTTTGACCATTATGAGGCCAGTAAAACCTGATTTTTGTATTTTTGAACCTTTCCAAAATACCTGATTCAGGTCAAACTCACATAAATTCAATATTACAGGCTTTTTTGGACAAAGTTCATGTTTGGTTTTGGAGTTATGATTATAAACCTTTCATATTTAGGTTGACAGTCACAGTGTTATATTCAATAAAAAAACTAACTTGTGTCTTTAGAAACCTTACAAAAGATCATTTTTCTAGTACTACTAACAAAAATACATATCTCTAGGCATTATTAGCCATTTTGCATGTGTTGTTTAGAAGTTATGTTTGAATACATTTTTATTGCTTTTTTCGCATTATCTCAGGATTCTAAGAACATTATAGTCATATTGAGTAAAAAACTACTTTTTGCATTTGCAAGATTTAAAAAAGCATATGTTTCGAGTAAAACTCCCAAAGATGCATTATTTCAGGCATTATTATTCATTTTCCATGTGTGGTGTAGGAGTTATGTTTAAATAACTGTCATATTGAGTGTTACTGTATACAGTCATATTGAGTAATACCTCATTTTTGTATTTGCAAACTATAGAAAAACAACTATATCTAGTAAAACTCACATGTATTCAATATCACAGGCCTTTTTAGACACTTTGCACGTTTGGATTAGGAATTATGTTGGAATACATTTTTATTGCTTTATTCGCATTATCTCAGGATTCTAAGTACATTACTGTCAAATTGAGTAAAACATTACTTTTTGTTTTTGCAAACGGTACCAAATGTTTTTTTTCAGGAAAACTCTCAAAGATGCATTTCTTCAGGCATTATTAGACATATTGCATGTGTATTTTTGGAGTTATGTTTCATAAACTGACATTTTGAGTTTGACCAATATGAGGCCAGTAAAACCTGATTTTTGTATTTTTGAACCTTTCCAAAATACCTGATTCAGGTCAAACTCACATAAATTCAATATTACAGGCTTTTTTGGACAAAGTTCATGTTTGGTTTTGGAGTTATGATTAAAAACCTTTCATATTTAGGTTGCCAGTCACACTGTTATATTGAATAAAAAAACTAACTTGTGTCTTTAGAAACCTTACAAAAGATCATTTTTCTAGTACTACTAACAAAAATACATATCTCTAGGCATTATTAGCCATTTTGCATGTGTTGTTTAGAAGTTATGTTTGAATACATTTTTATTGCTTTTTTCGCATTATCTCAGGATTCTAAGAACATTATAGTCATATTGAGTAAAAAACTACTTTTTGCATTTGCAAGATTTAAAAAAGCCTATGTTTCCAGTAAAACTCCCAAAGATGCATTATTCAGGCATTATTAGCCATTTTCCATGTGTGGTGTAGGAGTTATGTTTAAATAACTGTCATATTGAGTGTTACAGTATACAGTCATATTGAGTAATACCTCATTTTTGTATTTGCAAACCATAGAAAAACAACTGTATCTAGTAAAACTCACATGTATTCAATATCACAGGCATTTTTAGACACTTTGCATGTTTGGATTAGGAATTATGTTGGAATACATTTTTATTGCTTTATTCGCATTATCTCAGGATTCTAAGTACATTGCTGTCAAATTGAGTAAAACATTACTTTTTGTTTTTGCAAACGGTACCAAATGGTTTTTTATCAGGAAAACTCTCAAAGATGCATTTCTTCAGGCATTATTAGACATATTGCATGTGTATTTTTGGAGTTATGTTTCATAAACTGAAATTTTGAGTTTGACCAATATGAGGCCAGTAAAACCTGATTTTTGTATTTTTGAACCTTTCCAAAATACCTGATTCAGGTCAAACTCACATAAATTCAATATTACAGGCTTTTTTAGACAAATTTCATGTTTGGTTTTGGAGTTATGATTATAAACCTTTCATATTTAGGTTGACAGTCACACTGTTATATTGAATAAAAAAAATAACTTGTGTCTTTAGAAACCTTAAAAAAGATCATTTTTCTAGTACTACTAACAAAAATACATATCTCTAGGCATTATTAGCCATTTTGCATTTGTTGTTTAGAAGTTATGTTTGAATACATTTTTATTGCTTTTTTCGCATTATCTCAGGATTCTAAGAACATTATAGTCATTTTGAGTAAAAAACTACTTTTTGCATTTGCAAGATTTAAAAAAGCATATGTTTCGAGTAAAACTCCCAAAGATGCATTATTTCAGGCATTATTAGCCATTTTCCATGTGTGGTGTAGGAGTTATGTTTAAATAACTGTCATATTGAGTGTTACAGTATACAGTCATATTGAGTAATACCTCATTTTTGTATTTACAAACCATAGAAAAAAAACTGTATCTAGTAAAACTCACATGTATTCAATATCACAGGCATTTTTAGACTCTTTGCACGTTTGGATTAGGAATTATGTTGGAATACATTTTTATTGCTTTATTCGCATTATCTCAGGATTCTAAGTACATTACTGTCAAATTGAGTAAAACATTACTTTTTGGTTTTGCAAACGGTACCAAATGTTTTTTTTTTTCAGGAAAACTCTCAAAGATGCATTTCTTCAGGCATTATTAGACATATTGCATGTGTATTTTTGGAGTTATGTTTCATAAACTGACATTTTGAGTTTGACCAATATGAGGCCAGTAAAACCTGATATTTGTATTTTTGAACCTTTCCAAAATACCTGATTTAGGTCAAACGCACATAAATTCAATATTACAGGCTTTTTTAGACAAAGTTCATGTTTGGTTTTGGAGTTATGATTATAAACCTTTCATATTTAGGTTGACAGTCACACTGTTATATTGAATAAAAAAACTAACTTGTGTCTTTAGAAACCTTACAAAAGATAATTTTTCTAGTACTACTAACAAAAATACATATCTCTAGGCATTATTAGCCATTTTGCATGTGTTGTTTAGAAGTTATGTTTGAATACATTTTTATTGCTTTTTTCGCATTATCTCAGGATTCTAAGAACATTATAGTCATATTGAGTAAAAAACTACTTTTTGCATTTGCAAGATTTAAAAAAGCATATGTTTCCAGTAAAACTCCCAAAGATGCATTATTTCAGGCATTATTAGCCATTTTCCATGTGTGGTGTAGGAGTTATGTTTAAATAACTGTCATATTGAGTGTTACTGTATACAGTCATATTGAGTAATACCTCATTTTTGTATTTGCAAACCATAGAAAAACAACTGTATCTAGTAAAACTCACATGTATTCAATATCACAGGCATTTTTAGACACTTTGCACGTTTGGATTAGGAATTATGTTGGAATACATTTTTATTGCTTTATTCGCATTATCTCAGGATTCTAAGTACATTACTGTCAAATTGAGTAAAACATTACTTTTTGTTTTTGCAAACGGTACCAAATGTTTTTTTTTCAGGAAAACTCTCAAAGATGCATTTCTTCGGGCATTATTAGACATATTGCATGTGTATTTTTGGAGTTGTGTTTCATAAACTGACATTTTGAGTTTGACCATAATGAGGCCAGTAAAACCTGATTTTTGTATTTTTGAACCTTTCCAAAATACCTGATTCAGGTCAAACTCACATAAATTCAATATTACAGGCTTTTTTGGACAAAGTTCATGTTTGGTTTTGGAGTTATGATTATAAACCTTTCATATTTAGGTTACCAGTCACACTGTTATATTGAATAAAAAAACTAACTTGTGTCTTTAGAAACCTTACAAAAGATCATTTTTCTAGTACTACTAACAAAAATACATATCTCTAGGCATTATTAGCCATTTTGCATGTGTTGTTTAGAAGTTATGTTTGAATACATTTTTATTGCTTTTTTCGCATTATCTCAGGATTCTAAGAACATTATAGTCATATTGAGTAAAAAACTACTTTTTGCTTTTGCAAGATTTAAAAAAGCATATGTTTCGAGTAAAACTCCCAAAGATGCATTATTTCAGGCATTATTAGCCATTTTCCATGTGTGGTGTAGGAGTTATGTTTAAATAACTGTCATATTGAGTGTTACAGTATACAGGCGTATTGAGTAATACCTCATTTTTGTATTTGCAAACCATAGATGTCAACTGTATCTAGTAAAACTCACATGTATTCAATCTCACAGGCATTTTTAGACTCTTTGCACGTTTGGATTAGGAATTATGTTGGAATACATTTTTATTGCTTTATTCGCATTATCTCAGGATTCTAAGTACATTACTGTCAAATTGAGTAAAACATTACTTTTTGTTTTTGCAAACGGTACCAAATGTTTTTTTTTCAGGGAAAACTCTCAAAGATGCATTTCTGCATGCATTATTAGACATATTGCATGTGTATTTTTGGAGTTATGTTTCATAAACTGACATTTTGAGTTTGACCAATATGAGGCCAGTAAAACCTGATTTTTGTATTTTTGAACCTTTCCAAAATACCTGATTCAGGTCAAACTCACATAAATTCAATATTACAGGTTTTTTTTAGACAAATTTCATGTTTGGTTTTGGAGTTATGATTATAAACCTTTCATGTTTAGGTTGACAGTCACAGTGTTATATTCAATAAAAAAACTAACTTGTGTCTTTAGAAACCTTACAAAAGATCATTTTTCTAGTACTACTAACAAAAATACATATCTCTAGGCATTATTAGCCATTTTGCATGTGTTGTTTAGAAGTTATGTTTGAATACATTTTTATTGCTTTTTTCGCATTATCTCAGGATTCTAAGAACATTATAGTCATATTGAGTAAAAAACTACTTTTTGCATTTACAAGATTTAAAAAAGCATATGTTTCGAGTAAATCTCCCAAAGATGCATTATTTCAGGCATTATTATTCATTTTCCATGTGTGGTGTAGGAGTTATGTTTAAATAACTGTCATATTGAGTGTTACTGTATACAGTCATATTGAGTAATACCTCATTTTTGTATTTGCAAACTATAGAAAAACAACTGTATCTAGTAAAACTCACATGTATTCAAAATCACAGGCCTTTTTAGACACTTTGCACGTTTGGATTAGGAATTATGTTGGAATACATTTTTATTGCTTTATTCGCATTATCTCAGGATTCTAAGTACATTACTGTCAAATTGAGTAAAACATTACTTTTTGTTTTTGCAAACGGTACCAAATGTTTTTTTTTCAGGAAAACTCTCAAAGATGCATTTCTTCAGGCATTATTAGACATATTGCATGTGTATTTTTGGAGTTATGTTTCATAAACTGACATTTTGAGTTTGACCAATATGAGGCCAGTAAAACCTGATTTTTGTATTTTTGAACCTTTCCAAAATACCTGATTCAGGTCAAACTCACACAAATTCAATATTACAGGCTTTTTTGGACAAAGTTCATGTTTGGTTTTGGAGTTATGATTATAAACCTTTCATATTTAGGTTGCCAGTCACACTGTTATATTGAATAAAAAAACTAACTTGTGTCTTTAGAAACCTTACAAAAGATCATTTTTCTAGTACTACTAACAAAAATACATATCTCTAGGCATTATTAGCCATTTTGCATGTGTTGTTTAGAAGTTATGTTTGAATACATTTTTATTGCTTTTTTCGCATTATCTCAGGATTCTAAGAACATTATAGTCATATTGAGTAAAAAACTACTTTTTGCATTTGCATGATTTAAAAAAGCATATGTTTCCAGTAAAACTCCCAAAGATGCATTATTCAGGCATTATTAGCCATTTTCCATGTGTGGTGTAGGAGTTATGTTTAAATAACTGTCATATTGAGTGTTACAGTATACAGTCATATTGAGTAATACCTCATTTTTGTATTTGCAAACCATAGAAAAACAACTGTATCTAGTAAAACTCACATGTATTCAATATCACAGGCATTTTTAGACACTTTGCACGTTTGGATTAGGAATTATAATGGAATACATTTGTATTGCTTTATTCGCATTATCTCAGGATTCTAAGTACATTACTGTCAAATTGAGTAAAACATTACTTTTTGTTTTTGCAAACGGTACCAAATGGTTTTTTATCAGGAAAACCCTCAAAGATGCATTTCTTCAGGCATTATTAGACATATTGCATGTGTATTTTTGGAGTTATGTTTCATAAACTGAAATTTTGAGTTTGACCAATATGAGGCCAGTAAAACCTGATTTTTGTATTTTTGAACCTTTCCAAAATACCTGATTCAGGTCAAACTCACATAAATTCAATATTACAGGCTTTTTTAGACAAAGTTCATGTTTGGTTTTGGAGTTATGATTATAAACCTTTCATATTTAGGTTGCCAGTCACACTCTTATATTGAATAAAAAAACTAACTTGTGTCTTTAGAAACCTTACAAAAGATCATTTTTCTAGTATTACTAACAAAAATACATGTCTCTAGGCATTATTAGCCATTTTGCATGTGTTGTTTAGAAGTTATGTTTGAATACATTTTTATTGCTTTTTTTGCATTATCTCAGGATTCTAAGAACATTATAGTCATATTGAGTAAAAAACTACTTTTTGCATTTGCAAGATTTAAAAAAGCATATGTTTCGAGTAAAACTCCCAAAGATGCATTATTTCAGGCATTATTAGCCATTTTCCATGTGTGGTGTAGGAGTTATGTTTAAATAACTGTCATATTGAGTGTTACAGTATACAGTCATATTGAGTAATACCTCATTTTTGTATTTACAAACCATAGAAAAAAAACTGTATCTAGTAAAACTCACATGTATTAAATATCACAGGCATTTTTAGACTCTTTGCACGTTTGGATTAGGAATTATGTTGGAATACATTTTTATTGCTTTATTCGCATTATCTCAGGATTCTAAGTACATTACTGTCAAATTGAGTAAAACATTACTTTTTGTTTTTGCAAACGGTACCAAATGTTTTTTTTTTTCAGGAAAACTCTCAAAGATGCATTTCTTCAGGCATTATTAGACATATTGCATGTGTATTTTTGGAGTTATGTTTCATAAACTGACATTTTGAGTTTGACCAATATGAGGCCAGTAAAACCTGATTTTTGTATTTTTGAACCTTTCCAAAATACCTGATTCAGGTCAAACTCACATAAATTCAATATTACAGGCTTTTTTAGACAAAGTTCATGTTTGGTTTTGGAGTTATGATTATAAACCTTTCATATTTAGGTTGACAGTCACACTGTTATATTGAATAAAAAAACTAACTTGTGTCTTTAGAAACCTTACAAAAGATCATTTTTCTATTACTACTAACAAAAATACATATCTCTAGGCATTATTAGCCATTTTGCATGTGTTGTTTAGAAGTTATGTTTGAATACATTTTTATTGCTTTTTTTGCATTATCTCAGGATTCTAAGAACATTATAGTCATATTGAGTAAAAAACTACTTTTTGCATTTGCAAGATTTAAAAAAGCATATGTTTCCAGTAAAACTCCCAAAGATGCATTATTTCAGGCATTATTAGCCATTTTCCATGTGTGGTGTAGGAGTTATGTTTAAATAACTGTCATATTGAGTGTTACTGTATACAGTCATATTGAGTAATACCTCATTTTTGTATTTGCAAACCATAGAAAAACAACTGTATCTAGTAAAACTCACATGTATTCAATATCACAGGCATGTTTAGACACTTTGCACGTTTGGATTAGGAATAATGTTGGAATACATTTTTATTGCTTTATTCGCATTATCTCAGGATTCTAAGTACATTACTGTCAAATTGAGTAAAACATTACTTTTTGTTTTTGCAAACGGTACCAAATGTTTTTTTTTCAGGAAAACTCTCAAAGATGCATTTCTTCAGGCATTATTAGACATATTGCATGTGTATTTTTGGAGTTATGTTTCATAAACTGACATTTTGAGTTTGACCAATATGAGGCCAGTAAAACCTGATTTTTGTATTTTTGAACCTTTCCAAAATACCTGATTCAGGTCAAACTCACATAAATTCAATATTACAGGCTTTTTTGGACAAAGTTCATGTTTGGTTTTGGAGTTATGATTATAAACCTTTCATATTTAGGTTGCCAGTCACACTGTTATATTGAATAAAAAAATTAACTTGTGTCTTTAGAAACCTTACAAAAGATCATTTTTCTAGTACTACTAACAAAAATACATATCTCTAGGCATTATTAGCCATTTTGCATGTGTTGTTTAGAAGTTATGTTTGAATACATTTTTATTGCTTTTTTCGCATTATCTCAGGATTCTAAGAACATTATAGTCATATTGAGTAAAAAACTACTTTTTGCATTTGCAAGATTTAAAAAAGCATATGTTTCCAGTAAAACTCCCAAAGATGCATTATTTCAGGCATTATTAGCCATTTTCCATGTGTGGTGTAGGAGTTATGTTTAAATAACTGTCATATTGAGTGTTACAGTATACAGTCATATTGAGTAATACCTCATTTTTGTATTTGCAAACCATAGAAAAAAAACTGTATCTAGTAAAACTCACATGTATTCAATATCACAGGCATTTTTAGACACTTTGCACGTTTGGATTAGGAATTATGTTGGAATACATTTTTATTGCTTTATTCGCATTATCTCAGGATTCTAAGTACATTACTGTCAAATTGAGTAAAACATTACTTTTTGTTTTTGCAAACGGTACCAAATGTTTTTTTTTTCAGGAAAACTCTCAAAGATGCATTTCTTCAGGCATTATTAGACATATTGCATGTGTATTTTTGGAGTTATGTTTCATAAACTGAAATTTTGAGTTTGACCAATATGAGGCCAGTAAAACCTGATTTTTGTATTTTTGAACCTTTCCAAAATACCTGATTCAGGTCAAACTCACATAAATTCAATATTACAGGCTTTTTTAGACACATTTCATGTTTGGTTTTGGAGTTATGATTATAAACCTTTCATATTTAGGTTGACAGTCACACTGTTATATTGAATAAAAAAACTAACTTGTGTCTTTAGAAACCTTAAAAAAGATCATTTTTCTAGTACTACTAACAAAAATACATATCTCTAGGCATTATTAGCCATTTTGCATTTGTTGTTTAGAAGTTATGTTTGAATACATTTTTATTGCTTTTTCGCATTATCTCAGGATTCTAAGAACATTATAGTCATATTGAGTAAAAAACTACTTTTTGCATTTGCAAGATTTAAAAAAGCATATGTTTCGAGTAAAACTCCCAAAGATGCATTATTTCAGGCATTATTAGCCATTTTCCATGTGTGGTGTAGGAGTTATGTTTAAATAACTGTCATATTGAGTGTTACAGTATACAGTCATATTGAGTAATACCTCATTTTTGTGTTTGCAAACCATAGAAAAACAACTGTATCTAGTAAAACTCACATGTATTCAATATCACAGGCATTTTTAGACACTTTGCACGTTTGGATTAGGAATTATGTTGGAATACATTTTTATTGCTTTATTCGCATTATCTCAGGATTCTAAGTACATTACTGTCAAATTGAGTAAAACATTACTTTTTGTTTTTGCAAACGGTACCAAATGTTTTTTTTCAGGAAAACTCTCAAAGATGCATTTCTTCAGGCATTATTAGACATATTGCATGTGTATTTTTGGAGTTATGTTTCATAAACTGACATTTTGAGTTTGACCAATATGAGGCCAGTAAAACCTGATTTTTGTATTTTTGAACCTTTCCAAAATACCTGATTCAGGTCAAACTCACATAAATTCAATATTACAGGCTTTTTTAGACAAAGTTCATGTTTGGTTTTGGAGTTATGATTATAAACCTTTCATATTTAGGTTGACAGTCACACTGTTATATTGAATAAAAAAACTAACTTGTGTCTTTAGAAACCTTACAAAAGATCATTTTTCTAGTACTACTAACAAAAATACATATCTCTAGGCATTATTAGCCATTTTGCATGTGTTGTTTAGAAGTTATGTTTGAATACATTTTTATTGCTTTTTTTGCATTATCTCAGGATTCTAAGAACATTATAGTCATATTGAGTAAAAAACTACTTTTTGCATTTGCAAGATTTAAAAAAGCATATGTTTCCAGTAAAACTCCCAAAGATGCATTATTTCAGGCATTATTAGCCATTTTCCATGTGTGGTGTAGGAGTTATGTTTAAATAACTGTCATATTGAGTGTTACTGTATACAGTCATATTGAGTAATACCTCATTTTTGTATTTGCAAACCATAGAAAAACAACTGTATCTAGTAAAACTCACATGTATTCAATATCACAGGCATGTTTAGACACTTTGCACGTTTGGATTAGGAATTATGTTGGAATACATTTTTATTGCTTTATTCGCATTATCTCAGGATTCTAAGTACATTACTGTCAAATTGAGTAAAACATTACTTTTTGTTTTTGCAAACGGTACCAAATGTTTTTTTTTCAGGAAAACTCTCAAAGATGCATTTCTTCAGGCATTATTAGACATATTGCATGTGTATTTTTGGAGTTATGTTTCATAAACTGAAATTTTGAGTTTGACCAATATGAGGCCAGTAAAACCTGATTTTTGTATTTTTGAACCTTTCCAAAATACCTGATTCAGGTCAAACTCACATAAATTCAATATTACAGGCTTTTTTAGACACATTTCATGTTTGGTTTTGGAGTTATGATTATAAACCTTTCATATTTAGGTTGACAGTCACACTGTTATATTGAATAAAAAAACTAACTTGTGTCTTTAGAAACCTTAAAAAAGATCATTTTTCTAGTACTACTAACAAAAATACATATCTCTAGGCATTATTAGCCATTTTGCATTTGTTGTTTAGAAGTTATGTTTGAATACATTTTTATTGCTTTTTCGCATTATCTCAGGATTCTAAGAACATTATAGTCATATTGAGTAAAAAACTACTTTTTGCATTTGCAAGATTTAAAAAAGCATATGTTTCGAGTAAAACTCCCAAAGATGCATTATTTCAGGCATTATTAGCCATTTTCCATGTGTGGTGTAGGAGTTATGTTTAAATAACTGTCATATTGAGTGTTACAGTATACAGTCATATTGAGTAATACCTCATTTTTGTGTTTGCAAACCATAGAAAAACAACTGTATCTAGTAAAACTCACATGTATTCAATATCACAGGCATTTTTAGACACTTTGCACGTTTGGATTAGGAATTATGTTGGAATACATTTTTATTGCTTTATTCGCATTATCTCAGGATTCTAAGTACATTACTGTCAAATTGAGTAAAACATTACTTTTTGTTTTTGCAAACGGTACCAAATGTTTTTTTTCAGGAAAACTCTCAAAGATGCATTTCTTCAGGCATTATTAGACATATTGCATGTGTATTTTTGGAGTTATGTTTCATAAACTGACATTTTGAGTTTGACCAATATGAGGCCAGTAAAACCTGATTTTTGTATTTTTGAACCTTTCCAAAATACCTGATTCAGGTCAAACTCACATAAATTCAATATTACAGGCTTTTTTAGACAAAGTTCATGTTTGGTTTTGGAGTTATGATTATAAACCTTTCATATTTAGGTTGACAGTCACACTGTTATATTGAATAAAAAAACTAACTTGTGTCTTTAGAAACCTTACAAAAGATCATTTTTCTAGTACTACTAACAAAAATACATATCTCTAGGCATTATTAGCCATTTTGCATGTGTTGTTTAGAAGTTATGTTTGAATACATTTTTATTGCTTTTTTTGCATTATCTCAGGATTCTAAGAACATTATAGTCATATTGAGTAAAAAACTACTTTTTGCATTTGCAAGATTTAAAAAAGCATATGTTTCCAGTAAAACTCCCAAAGATGCATTATTTCAGGCATTATTAGCCATTTTCCATGTGTGGTGTAGGAGTTATGTTTAAATAACTGTCATATTGAGTGTTACTGTATACAGTCATATTGAGTAATACCTCATTTTTGTATTTGCAAACCATAGAAAAACAACTGTATCTAGTAAAACTCACATGTATTCAATATCACAGGCATGTTTAGACACTTTGCACGTTTGGATTAGGAATTATGTTGGAATACATTTTTATTGCTTTATTCGCATTATCTCAGGATTCTAAGTACATTACTGTCAAATTGAGTAAAACATTACTTTTTGTTTTTGCAAACGGTACCAAATGTTTTTTTTTCAGGAAAACTCTCAAAGATGCATTTCTTCAGGCATTATTAGACATATTGCATGTGTATTTTTGGAGTTATGTTTCATAAACTGACATTTTGAGTTTGACCAATATGAGGCCAGTAAAACCTGATTTTTGTATTTTTGAACCTTTCCAAAATACCTGATTCAGGTCAAACTCACATAAATTCAATATTACAGGCTTTTTTGGACAAAGTTCATGTTTGGTTTTGGAGTTATGATTATAAACCTTTCATATTTAGGTTGCCAGTCACACTGTTATATTGAATAAAAAAATTAACTTGTGTCTTTAGAAACCTTACAAAAGATCATTTTTCTAGTACTACTAACAAAAATACATATCTCTAGGCATTATTAGCCATTTTGCATGTGTTGTTTAGAAGTTATGTTTGAATACATTTTTATTGCTTTTTTCGCATTATCTCAGGATTCTAAGAACATTATAGTCATATTGAGTAAAAAACTACTTTTTGCATTTGCAAGATTTAAAAAAGCATATGTTTCCAGTAAAACTCCCAAAGATGCATTATTTCAGGCATTATTAGCCATTTTCCATGTGTGGTGTAGGAGTTATGTTTAAATAACTGTCATATTGAGTGTTACAGTATACAGTCATATTGAGTAATACCTCATTTTTGTATTTGCAAACCATAGAAAAAAAACTGTATCTAGTAAAACTCACATGTATTCAATATCACAGGCATTTTTAGACACTTTGCACGTTTGGATTAGGAATTATGTTGGAATACATTTTTATTGCTTTATTCGCATTATCTCAGGATTCTAAGTACATTACTGTCAAATTGAGTAAAACATTACTTTTTGTTTTTGCAAACGGTACCAAATGTTTTTTTTTTTCAGGAAAACTCTCAAAGATGCATTTCTTCAGGCATTATTAGACATATTGCATGTGTATTTTTGGAGTTATGTTTCATAAACTGAAATTTTGAGTTTGACCAATATGAGGCCAGTAAAACCTGATTTTTGTATTTTTGAACCTTTCCAAAATACCTGATTCAGGTCAAACTCACATAAATTCAATATTACAGGCTTTTTTAGACACATTTCATGTTTGGTTTTGGAGTTATGATTATAAACCTTTCATATTTAGGTTGACAGTCACACTGTTATATTGAATAAAAAAACTAACTTGTGTCTTTAGAAACCTTAAAAAAGATCATTTTTCTAGTACTACTAACAAAAATACATATCTCTAGGCATTATTAGCCATTTTGCATTTGTTGTTTAGAAGTTATGTTTGAATACATTTTTATTGCTTTTTCGCATTATCTCAGGATTCTAAGAACATTATAGTCATATTGAGTAAAAAACTACTTTTTGCATTTGCAAGATTTAAAAAAGCATATGTTTCGAGTAAAACTCCCAAAGATGCATTATTTCAGGCATTATTAGCCATTTTCCATGTGTGGTGTAGGAGTTATGTTTAAATAACTGTCATATTGAGTGTTACAGTATACAGTCATATTGAGTAATACCTCATTTTTGTGTTTGCAAACCATAGAAAAACAACTGTATCTAGTAAAACTCACATGTATTCAATATCACAGGCATTTTTAGACACTTTGCACGTTTGGATTAGGAATTATGTTGGAATACATTTTTATTGCTTTATTCGCATTATCTCAGGATTCTAAGTACATTACTGTCAAATTGAGTAAAACATTACTTTTTGTTTTTGCAAACGGTACCAAATGTTTTTTTTCAGGAAAACTCTCAAAGATGCATTTCTTCAGGCATTATTAGACATATTGCATGTGTATTTTTGGAGTTATGTTTCATAAACTGACATTTTGAGTTTGACCAATATGAGGCCAGTAAAACCTGATTTTTGTATTTTTGAACCTTTCCAAAATACCTGATTCAGGTCAAACTCACATAAAGTCAATATTACAGGCTTTTTTAGACAAAGTTCATGTTTGGTTTTGGAGTTATGATTATAAACCTTTCATGTTTAGGTTGACATTCACACTGTTATATTGAATAAAAAAACTAACTTGTGTCTTTAGAAACCTTACAAAAGATCATTTTTCTAGTACTACTAACAAAAATACATATCTCTAGGCATTATTAGCCATTTTGCATGTGTTGTTTAGAAGTTATGTTTGAATACATTTTTATTGCTTTTTCGCATTATCTCAGGATTCTAAGAACATTATAGTCATATTGAGTAAAAAACTACTTTTTGCATTTGCAAGATTTAAAAAAGCATACGTTTCGAGTACAACTCCCAAAGATGCATTATTTCAGGCATTATTAGCCATTTTCCATGTGTGGTGTAGGAGTTATGTTTAAATAACTGTCATATTGAGTGTTACAGTATACAGTCATATTGAGTAATACCTAATTTTTGTATTTGCAAACCATAGAAAAACAACTGTATATAGTAAAACTCACATGTATTCAATATCACAGGCATTTTTAGACACTTTGCACGTTTGGATTAGGAATTATGTTGGAATACATTTTTATTGCTTTATTCGCATTATCTCAGGATTCTAAGTACATTACTGTCAAATTGAGTAAAACATTACTTTTTGTTTTTGCAAACGGTACCAAATGTTTTTTTTCAGGAAAACTCTCAAAGATGCATTTCTTCAGGCATTATTAGACATATTGCATGTGTATTTTTGGAGTTATGTTTCATAAACTGACATTTTGAGTTTGACCAATATGAGGCCAGTAAAACCTGATTTTTGTATTTTTGAACCTTTCCAAAATACCTGATTCAGGTCAAACTCACATGAATTCAATATTACAGGCTTTTTTAGACAAAGTTCATGTTTGGTTTTGGAGTTATGATTATAAACCTTTCATATTGAGGTTGCCAGTCACACTGTTATATTGAATAAAAAAACTAACTTGTGTCTTTAGAAACCTTACAAAAGATCATTTTTCTAGTACTACTAACAAAAATACATATCTCTAGGCATTATTAGCCATTTTGCATGTGTTGTTTAGAAATTATGTTTGAATACATTTTTATTGTTTTTTTCGCATTATCTCAGGATTCTAAGAACATTATAGTCATATTGAGTAAAAAACTACTTTTTGCATTTGCAAGATTTAAAAAAGCATACGTTTCGAGTAAAACTCCCAAAGATGCATTATTTCAGGCATTATTAGCCATGATTCATTTTCCATGTGTGGTGTAGGAGTTATGTTTAAATAACTGTCATATTGAGTGTTACTGTATACAGTCATATTGAGTAATACCTCATTTTTGTATTTACAAACCATAGAAAAAAAACTGTATCTAGTAAAACTCACATGTATTCAATATCACAGGCATTTTTAGACTCTTTGCACGTTTGGATTAGGAATTATGTTGGAATACATTTTTATTGCTTTATTCGCATTATCTCAGGATTCTAAGTACATTACTGTCAAATTGAGTAAAACATTACTTTTTTTTTTTGCAAACGGTACCAAATGTTTTTTTTTTTCAGGAAAACTCTCAAAGATGCATTTCTTCAGGCATTATTAGACATATTGCATGTGTATTTTTGGAGTTATGTTTCATAAACTGACATTTTGAGTTTGACCAATATGAGGCCAGTAAAACCTGATTTTTGTATTTTTGAACCTTTCCAAAATACCTGATTCAGGTCAAACTCACATAAATTCAATATTACAGGCTTTTTTAGACAAATTTCATGTTTGGTTTTGGAGTTATGATTATAAACCTTTCATATTTAGGTTGACAGTCACACTGTTATATTGAATAAAAAAACTAACTTGTGTCTTTAGAAACCTTAAAAAAGATCATTTTTCTAGTACTACTAACAAAAATACATATCTCTAGGCATTATTAGCCATTTTGCATTTGTTGTTTAGAAGTTATGTTTGAATACATTTTTATTGCTTTTTTCGCATTATCTCAGGATTCTAAGAACATTATAGTCATATTGAGTAAAAAACTACTTTTTGCATTTGCAAGATTTAAAAAAGCATATGTTTCGAGTAAAACTCCCAAAGATGCATTATTTCAGGCATTATTAGCCATTTTCCATGTGTGGTGTAGGAGTTATGTTTAAATAACTGTCATATTGAGTGTTACAGTATACAGTCATATTGAGTAATACCTAATTTTTGTATTTGCAAACCATAGAAAAACAACTGTATATAGTAAAACTCACATGTATTCAATATCACAGGCATTTTTAGACACTTTGCACGTTTGGATTAGGAATTATGTTGGAATACATTTTTATTGCTTTATTCGCATTATCTCAGGATTCTAAGTACATTACTGTCAAATTGAGTAAAACATTACTTTTTGTTTTTGCAAACGGTACCAAATGTTTTTTTTTCAGGAAAACTCTCAAAGATGCATTTCTTCAGGCATTATTAGACATATTGCATGTGTATTTTTGGAGTTATGTTTCATAAACTGACATTTTGAGTTTGACCAATATGAGGCCAGTAAAACCTGATTTTTGTATTTTTGAACCTTTCCAAAATACCTGATTCAGGTCAAACTCACATAAATTCAATATTACAGGCTTTTTTAGACAAAGTTCATGTTTGGTTTTGGAGTTATGATTATAAACCTTTCATATTTAGGTTGACAGTCACACTGTTATATTGAATAAAAAAGCTAACTTGTGTCTTTAGAAACCTTACAAAAGATCATTTTTCTAGTACTACTAACAAAAATACATATTTCTAGGCATTATTAGCCATTTTGCATGTGTTGTTTAGAAGTTATGTTTGAATACATTTTTATTGCTTTTTTCGCATTATCTCAGGATTCTAAGAACATTATAGTCATATTGAGTAAAAAACTACTTTTTGCATTTGCAAGATTTAAAAAAGCATGTTTCCAGTAAAACTCCCAAAGATGCATTATTTCAGGCATTATTAGCCATTTTCCATGTGTGGTGTAGGAGTTATGTTTAAATAACTGTCATATTGAGTGTTACTGTATACAGTCATATTGAGTAATACCTCATTTTTGTATTTGCAAACCATAGAAAAACAACTGTATCTAGTAAAACTCACATGTATTCAATATCACAGGCATTTTTAGACACTTTGCACGTTTGGATTAGGAATTATGTTGGAATACATTTTTATTGCTTTATTCGCATTATCTCAGGATTCTAAGTACATTACTGTCAAATTGAGTAAA
Organism: Nerophis ophidion; assembly: GCF_033978795.1. NCBI lineage: Eukaryota > Metazoa > Chordata > Actinopteri > Syngnathiformes > Syngnathidae > Nerophis > Nerophis ophidion. The sequence continues at coordinate 147,183 of NW_026907084.1, forward strand.
ACATTACTTTTTGTTTTTGCAAACGGTACCAAATGTTTTTTTTCCAGGAAAACTCTCAAAGATGCATTTCTTCAGGCATTATTAGACATATTGCATGTGTATTTTTGGAGTTATGTTTCATAAACTGACATTTTGAGTTTGACCATTAAAAGGCCAGTAAAACCTGATTTTTGTATTTTTGAACCTTTCCAAAATACCTGATTCAGGTCAAACTCACATAAATTCAATATTACAGGCTTTTTTGGACAAAGTTCATGTTTGGTTTTGGAGTTATGATTATAAACCTTTCATATTTAGGTTGCCAGTCACACTCTTATATTGAATAAAAAAACTAACTTGTGTCTTTAGAAACCTTACAAAAGATCATTTTTCTAGTACTACTAACAAAAATACATATCTCTAGGCATTATTAGCCATTTTGCATGTGTTGTTTAGAAGTTATGTTTGAATACATTTTTATTGCTTTTTTCGCATTATCTCAGGATTCTAAGAACATTATAGTCATATTGAGTAAAAAACTACTTTTTGCATTTGCAAGATTTAAAAAAGCATATGTTTCGAGTAAAACTCCCAAAGATGCATTATTTCAGGCATTATTATTCATTTTCCATGTGTGGTGTAGGAGTTATGTTTAAATAACTGTCATATTGAGTGTTACTGTATACAGTCATATTGAGTAATACCTCATTTTTGTATTTGCAAACTATAGAAAAACAACTGTATCTAGTAAAACTCACATGTATTCAATATCACAGGCCTTTTTAGACACTTTGCACGTTTGGATTAGGAATTATGTTGGAATACATTTTTATTGCTTTATTCGCATTATCTCAGGATTCTAAGTACATTACTGTCAAATTGAGTAAAACATTACTTTTTGTTTTTGCAAACGGTACCAAATGTTTTTTTTTTCAGGAAAACTCTCAAAGATGCATTTCTTCAGGCATTATTAGACATATTGCATGTGTATTTTTGGAGTTATGTTTCATAAACTGACATTTTGAGTTTGACCAATATGAGGCCAGTAAAACCTGATTTTTGTATTTTTGAACCTTTCCAAAATACCTGATTCAGGTCAAACTCACATAAATTCAATATTACAGGCTTTTTTAGACAAAGTTCATGTTTGGTTTTGGAGTTATGATTATAAACCTTTCATATTTAGGTTGCCAGTCACACTCTTATATTGAATAAAAAAACTAACTTGTGTCTTTAGAAACCTTAAAAAAGATCATTTTTCTAGTACTACTAACAAAAATACATATCTCTAGGCATTATTAGCCATTTTGCATTTGTTGTTTAGAAGTTATGTTTGAATACATTTGTATTGCTTTTTTCGCATTATCTCAGGATTCTAAGAACATTATAGTCATATTGAGTAAAAAACTACTTTTTGCATTTGCAAGATTTAAAAAAGCATATGTTTCGAGTAAAACTCCCAAAGATGCATTATTTCAGGCATTATTAGCCATTTTCCATGTGTGGTGTAGGAGTTATGTTTAAATAACTGTCATATTGAGTGTTACAGTATACAGTCATATTGAGTAATACCTAATTTTTGTATTTGCAAACCATAGAAAAACAACTGTATATAGTAAAACTCACATGTATTCAATATCACAGGCATTTTTAGACACTTTGCACGTTTGGATTAGGAATTATGTTGGAATACATTTTTATTGCTTTATTCGCATTATCTCAGGATTCTAAGTACATTACTGTCAAATTGAGTAAAACATTACTTTTTGTTTTTGCAAACGGTACCAAATGTTTTTTTTTTTCAGGAAAACTCTCAAAGATGCATTTCTTCAGGCATTATTAGACATATTGCATGTGTATTTTTGGAGTTATGTTTCATAAACTGACATTTTGAGTTTGACCAATATGAGGCCAGTAAAACCTGATTTTTGTATTTTTGAACCTTTCCAAAATACCTGATTCAGGTCAAACTCACATAAATTCAATATTACAGGCTTTTTTAGACAAAGTTCATGTTTGGTTTTGGAGTTATGATTATAAACCTTTCATATTTAGGTTGACAGTCACACTGTTATATTGAATAAAAAAACTAACTTGTGTCTTTAGAAACCTTACAAAAGATCATTTTTCTAGTACTACTAACAAAAATACATATTTCTAGGCATTATTAGCCATTTTGCATGTGTTGTTTAGAAGTTATGTTTGAATACATTTTTATTGCTTTTTTCGCATTATCTCAGGATTCTAAGAACATTATAGTCATATTGAGTAAAAAACTACTTTTTGCATTTGCAAGATTTAAAAAAGCATATGTTTCCAGTAAAACTCCCAAAGATGCATTATTTCAGGCATTATTAGCCATTTTCCATGTGTGGTGTAGGAGTTATGTTTAAATAACTGTCATATTGAGTGTTACTGTATACAGTCATATTGAGTAATACCTCATTTTTGTATTTGCAAACCATAGAAAAACAACTGTATCTAGTAAAACTCACATGTATTCAATATCACAGGCATTTTTAGACACTTTGCACGTTTGGATTAGGAATTATGTTGGAATACATTTTTATTGCTTTATTCGCATTATCTCAGGATTCTAAGTACATTACTGTCAAATTGAGTAAAACATTACTTTTTGTTTTTGCAAACGGTACCAAATGTTTTTTTTTCAGGAAAACTCTCAAAGATGCATTTCTTCAGGCATTATTAGACATATTGCATGTGTATTTTTGGAGTTATGTTTCATAAACTGACATTTTGAGTTTGACCATTAAAAGGCCAGTAAAACCTGATTTTTGTATTTTTGAACCTTTCCAAAATACCTGATTCAGGTCAAACTCACATAAATTCAATATTACAGGCTTTTTTGGACAAAGTTCATGTTTGGTTTTGGAGTTATGATTATAAACCTTTCATATTTAGGTTGCCAGTCACACTGTTATATTGAATAAAAAAACTAACTTGTGTCTTCAGAAACCTTACAAAAGATCATTTTTCTAGTACTACTAATAAAAATACATATCTCTATGCATTATTAGCCATTTTGCATGTGTTGTTTAGAAGTTATGTTTGAATACATTTTTATTGCTTTTTTCGCATTATCTCAGGATTCTAAGAACATTATAGTCATATTGAGTAAAAAACTACTTTTTGCATTTGCAAGATTTAAAAAAGCATATGTTTCGAGTAAAACTCCCAAAGATGCATTATTTCAGGCATTATTATTCATTTTCCATGTGTGGTGTAGGAGTTATGTTTAAATAACTGTCATATTGAGTGTTACTGTATACAGTCATATTGAGTAATACCTCATTTTTGTATTTGCAAACTATAGAAAAACAACTGTATCTAGTAAAACTCACATGTATTCAATATCACAGGCCTTTTTAGACACTTTGCACGTTTGGATTAGGAATTATGTTGGAATACATTTTTATTGCTTTATTCGCATTATCTCAGGATTCTAAGTACATTACTGTCAAATTGAGTAAAACATTACTTTTTGTTTTTGCAAACGGTACCAAAGGTTTTTTTTTCAGGAAAACTCTCAAAGATGCATTTCTTCAGGCATTATTAGACATATTGCATGTGTATTTTTGGAGTTATGTTTCATAAACTGACATTTTGAGTTTGACCAATATGAGGCCAGTAAAACCTGATTTTTGTATTTTTGAACCTTTCCAAAATACCTGATTCAGGTCAAACTCACATAAATGCAATATTACAGGCTTTTTTGGACAAAGTTCATGTTTGGTTTTGGAGTTATGATTATAAACCTTTCATATTTAGGTTGCCAGTCACACTGTTATATTGAATAAAAAAACTAACTTGTGTCTTTAGAAACCTTACAAAAGATCATTTTTCTAGTACTACTAACAAAAATACATATCTCTAGGCATTATTAGCCATTTTGCATGTGTTGTTTAGAAGTTATGTTTGAATACATTTTTATTGCTTTTTTCGCATTATCTCAGGATTCTAAGAACATTATAGTCATATTGAGTAAAAAACTACTTTTTGCATTTGCAAGATTTAAAAAAGCATATGTTTCGAGTAAAACTCCCAAAGATGCATTATTTCAGGCATTATTATTCATTTTCCATGTGTGGTGTAGGAGTTATGTTTAAATAACTGTCATATTGAGTGTTACTGTATACAGTCATATTGAGTAATACCTCATTTTTGTATTTACAAACCATAGAAAAAAAACTGTATCTAGTAAAACTCACATGTATTCAATATCACAGGCATTTTTAGACTCTTTGCACGTTTGGATTAGGAATTATGTTGGAATACATTTTTATTGCTTTATTCGCATTATCTCAGGATTCTAAGTACATTACTGTCAAATTGAGTAAAACATTACTTTTTTTTTTTGCAAACGGTACCAAATGTTTTTTTTTTTCAGGAAAACTCTCAAAGATGCATTTCTTCAGGCATTATTAGACATATTGCATGTGTATTTTTGGAGTTATGTTTCATAAACTGACATTTTGAGTTTGACCAATATGAGGCCAGTAAAACCTGATTTTTGTATTTTTGAACCTTTCCAAAATACCTGATTCAGGTCAAACTCACATAAATTCAATATTACAGGCTTTTTTAGACAAATTTCATGTTTGGTTTTGGAGTTATGATTATAAACCTTTCATATTTAGGTTGACAGTCACACTGTTATATTGAATAAAAAAACTAACTTGTGTCTTTAGAAACCTTAAAAAAGATCATTTTTCTAGTACTACTAACAAAAATACATATCTCTAGGCATTATTAGCCATTTTGCATTTGTTGTTTAGAAGTTATGTTTGAATACATTTTTATTGCTTTTTTCGCATTATCTCAGGATTCTAAGAACATTATAGTCATATTGAGTAAAAAACTACTTTTTGCATTTGCAAGATTTAAAAAAGCATATGTTTCGAGTAAAACTCCCAAAGATGCATTATTTCAGGCATTATTAGCCATTTTCCATGTGTGGTGTAGGAGTTATGTTTAAATAACTGTCATATTGAGTGTTACAGTATACAGTCATATTGAGTAATACCTAATTTTTGTATTTGCAAACCATAGAAAAACAACTGTATATAGTAAAACTCACATGTATTCAATATCACAGGCATTTTTAGACACTTTGCACGTTTGGATTAGGAATTATGTTGGAATACATTTTTATTGCTTTATTCGCATTATCTCAGGATTCTAAGTACATTACTGTCAAATTGAGTAAAACATTACTTTTTGTTTTTGCAAACGGTACCAAATGTTTTTTTTTCAGGAAAACTCTCAAAGATGCATTTCTTCAGGCATTATTAGACATATTGCATGTGTATTTTTGGAGTTATGTTTCATAAACTGACATTTTGAGTTTGACCAATATGAGGCCAGTAAAACCTGATTTTTGTATTTTTGAACCTTTCCAAAATACCTGATTCAGGTCAAACTCACATAAATTCAATATTACAGGCTTTTTTAGACAAAGTTCATGTTTGGTTTTGGAGTTATGATTATAAACCTTTCATATTTAGGTTGACAGTCACACTGTTATATTGAATAAAAAAGCTAACTTGTGTCTTTAGAAACCTTACAAAAGATCATTTTTCTAGTACTACTAACAAAAATACATATTTCTAGGCATTATTAGCCATTTTGCATGTGTTGTTTAGAAGTTATGTTTGAATACATTTTTATTGCTTTTTTCGCATTATCTCAGGATTCTAAGAACATTATAGTCATATTGAGTAAAAAACTACTTTTTGCATTTGCAAGATTTAAAAAAGCATGTTTCCAGTAAAACTCCCAAAGATGCATTATTTCAGGCATTATTAGCCATTTTCCATGTGTGGTGTAGGAGTTATGTTTAAATAACTGTCATATTGAGTGTTACTGTATACAGTCATATTGAGTAATACCTCATTTTTGTATTTGCAAACCATAGAAAAACAACTGTATCTAGTAAAACTCACATGTATTCAATATCACAGGCATTTTTAGACACTTTGCACGTTTGGATTAGGAATTATGTTGGAATACATTTTTATTGCTTTATTCGCATTATCTCAGGATTCTAAGTACATTACTGTCAAATTGAGTAAAACATTACTTTTTGTTTTTGCAAACGGTACCAAATGTTTTTTTTCCAGGAAAACTCTCAAAGATGCATTTCTTCAGGCATTATTAGACATATTGCATGTGTATTTTTGGAGTTATGTTTCATAAACTGACATTTTGAGTTTGACCATTAAAAGGCCAGTAAAACCTGATTTTTGTATTTTTGAACCTTTCCAAAATACCTGATTCAGGTCAAACTCACATAAATTCAATATTACAGGCTTTTTTGGACAAAGTTCATGTTTGGTTTTGGAGTTATGATTATAAACCTTTCATATTTAGGTTGCCAGTCACACTCTTATATTGAATAAAAAAACTAACTTGTGTCTTTAGAAACCTTACAAAAGATCATTTTTCTAGTACTACTAACAAAAATACATATCTCTAGGCATTATTAGCCATTTTGCATGTGTTGTTTAGAAGTTATGTTTGAATACATTTTTATTGCTTTTTTCGCATTATCTCAGGATTCTAAGAACATTATAGTCATATTGAGTAAAAAACTACTTTTTGCATTTGCAAGATTTAAAAAAGCATATGTTTCGAGTAAAACTCCCAAAGATGCATTATTTCAGGCATTATTATTCATTTTCCATGTGTGGTGTAGGAGTTATGTTTAAATAACTGTCATATTGAGTGTTACTGTATACAGTCATATTGAGTAATACCTCATTTTTGTATTTGCAAACTATAGAAAAACAACTGTATCTAGTAAAACTCACATGTATTCAATATCACAGGCCTTTTTAGACACTTTGCACGTTTGGATTAGGAATTATGTTGGAATACATTTTTATTGCTTTATTCGCATTATCTCAGGATTCTAAGTACATTACTGTCAAATTGAGTAAAACATTACTTTTTGTTTTTGCAAACGGTACCAAATGTTTTTTTTTTCAGGAAAACTCTCAAAGATGCATTTCTTCAGGCATTATTAGACATATTGCATGTGTATTTTTGGAGTTATGTTTCATAAACTGACATTTTGAGTTTGACCAATATGAGGCCAGTAAAACCTGATTTTTGTATTTTTGAACCTTTCCAAAATACCTGATTCAGGTCAAACTCACATAAATTCAATATTACAGGCTTTTTTAGACAAAGTTCATGTTTGGTTTTGGAGTTATGATTATAAACCTTTCATATTTAGGTTGCCAGTCACACTCTTATATTGAATAAAAAAACTAACTTGTGTCTTTAGAAACCTTACAAAAGATCATTTTTCTAGTACTACTAACAAAAATACATGTCTCTAGGCATTATTAGCCATTTTGCATGTGTTGTTTAGAAGTTATGTTTGAATACATTTTTATTGCTTTTTTTGCATTATCTCAGGATTCTAAGAACATTATAGTCATATTGAGTAAAAAACTACTTTTTGCATTTGCAAGATTTAAAAAAGCATATGTTTCGAGTAAAACTCCCAAAGATGCATTATTTCAGGCATTATTAGCCATTTTCCATGTGTGGTGTAGGAGTTATGTTTAAATAACTGTCATATTGAGTGTTACAGTATACAGTCATATTGAGTAATACCTCATTTTTGTATTTACAAACCATAGAAAAACAACTGTATCTAGTAAAACTCACATGTATTCAATATCACAGGCATTTTTAGACTCTTTGCATGTTTGGATTAGGAATTATGTTGGAATACATTTTTATTGCTTTATTCGCATTATCTCAGGATTCTAAGAACATTATAGTCATATTGAGTAAAAAACTACTTTTTGCATTTGCAAGATTTAAAAAAGCATATGTTTCCAGTAAAACTCCCAAAGATGCATTATTTCAGGCATTATTAGCCATTTTCCATGTGCGGTGTAGGAGTTATGTTTAAATAACTGTCATATTGAGTTTTACTGTATACAGTCATATTGAGTAATACCTCATTTTTGTATTTGCAAACCATATAAAAACAACTGTATCTAGTAAAACTCAAATGTATTCAATATCACAGGCATGTTTAGACACTTTGCACGTTTGGATTAGGAATTATGTTGGAATACATTTTTATTGCTTTATTCGCATTATCTCAGGATTCTAAGTACATTACTGTCAAATTGAGTAAAACATTACTTTTTGTTTTTGCAAACGGTACCAAATGTTTTTTTTTCAGGAGAACTTTCAAAGATGCATTTCTTCAGGCATTATTAGACATATTGCATGTGTATTTTTGGAGTTATGTTTCATAAACTGACATTTTGAGTTTGACCAATATGAGGCCAGTAAAACCTGATTTTTGTATTTTTGAACCTTTCCAAAATACCTGATTCAGGTCAAACTCACATAAATTCAATATTACAGGCTTTTTTGGACAAAGTTCATGTTTGGTTTTGGAGTTATGATTATAAACCTTTCATATTTAGGTTGCCAGTCACACTGTTATATTGAATAAAAAAATTAACTTGTGTCTTTAGAAACCTTACAAAAGATAATTTTTCTAGTACTACTAACAAAAATACATGTCTCTAGGCATTATTAGCCATTTTGCATGTGTTGTTTAGAAGTTATGTTTGAATACATTTTTATTGCTTTTTTTTGCATTATCTCAGGATTCTAAGAACATTATAGTCATATTGAGTAAAAAACTACTTTTTGCATTTGCAAGATTTAAAAAAGCATATGTTTCCAGTAAAACTCCCAAAGATGCATTATTTCAGGCATTATTAGCCATTTTCCATGTGTGGTGTAGGAGTTATGTTTAAATAACTGTCATATTGAGTGTTACAGTATACAGTCATATTGAGTAATACCTCATTTTTGTATTTGCAAACCATAGAAAAACAACTGTATCTAGTAAAACTCACATGTATTCAATATCACAGGCATTTTTAGACACTTTGCACGTTTGGATTAGGAATTATGTTGGAATACATTTTTATTGCTTTATTCGCATTATCTCAGGATTCTAAGCACATTACTGTCAAATTGAGTAAAACATTACTTTTTGTTTTTGCAAACGTTACCAAATGTTTTTTTTTCAGGAAAACTCTCAAAGATGCATTTCTTCAGGTATTATTAGACATATTGCATGTGTATTTTTTGAGTTTTGTTTCATAAACTGACATTTTGAGTTTGACCAATATGAGGCCAGTAAAACCTGATTTTTGTATTTTTGAACCTTTCCAAAATACCTGATTCAGGTCAAACTCACATGAATTCAATATTACAGGCTTTTTTAGACAAAGTTCATGTTTGGTTTTGGAGTTATGATTATAAACCTTTCATGTTTAGGTTGACAGTCACACTGTTATATTGAATAAAAAAACTAACTTGTGTCTTTAGAAACCTTACAAAAGATCATTTTTCTAGTACTACTAACAAAAATACATATCTCTGGGCATTATTAGCCATTTTGCATGTGTTGTTTAGAAGTTATGTTTGAATACATTTTTATTGCTTTTTTCGCATTATCTCAGGATTCTAAGAACATTATAGCCATATTGAGTAAAAAACTACTTTTTGCATTTGCAAGATTTAAAAAAGCATATGTTTCGAGTAAAACTCCCAAAGATGCATTATTTCAGGCATTATTAGCCGTTTTCCATGTGTGGTGTAGGAGTTATGTTTAAATAACTGTCATATTAAGTGTTACAGTATACAGTCATATTGAGTAATACCTCATTTTTTGTATTTGCAAACTATGGAAAAACAACTGTATCTAGTAAAACTCACATGTATTCAATATCACAGGCATTTTTAGACACTTTGCACGTTTGGATTAGGAATTATGTTGGAATACATTTTTATTGCTTTATTCGCATTACCTCAGGATTCTAAGTACATTACTGTCAAATTGAGTAAAACATTACTTTTTGTTTTTGCAAACGGTACCAAATGTTTTTTTTTCTGGAAAACTCTCAAAGATGCATTTCTTCAGGCATTATTAGACATATTGCATGTGTATTTTTGGAGTTATGTTTCATAAACTGACATTTTGAGTTTGACCAATATGAGGCCAGTAAAACCAGATTTTTGTATTTTTGAACCTTTCCAAAATACCTGATTCAGGTCAAACACATAAATTCAATATTACAGGTTTTTTTTAGACAAATTTCATGTTTGGTTTTGGAGTTATGATTATAAACCTTTCATGTTTAGGTTGACAGTCACACTGTTATATTGAATAAAAAAACTAACTTGTGTCTTTAGAAACCTTACAAAAGATCATTTTTCTAGTACTACTAACAAAAATACATATCTCTAGGCATTATTAGCCATTTTGCATGTGTTGTTTAGAAGTTATGTTTGAATACATTTTTATTGCTTTTTTCGCATTATCTCAGGATTCTAAGAACATTATAGTCATATTGAGTAAAAAAACTACTTTTTGCATTTGCAAGATTTAAAAAAGCATATGTTTCGAGTAAAACTCCCAAAGATGCATTATTTCAGGCATTATTATTCATTTTCCATGTGTGGTGTAGGAGTTATGTTTAAATAACTGTCATATTGAGTGTTACTGTATACAGTCATATTGAGTAATACCTCATTTTTGTATTTGCAAACTATAGAAAAACAACTGTATCTAGTAAAACTCACATGTATTCAATATCACAGGCCTTTTTAGACACTTTGCACGTTTGGATTAGGAATTATGTTGGAATACATTTTTATTGCTTTATTCGCATTATCTCAGGATTCTAAGTACATTACTGTCAAATTGAGTAAAACATTACTTTTTGTTTTTGCAAACGGTACCAAATGTTTTTTTTCAGGAAAACTCTCAAAGATGCATTTCTTCAGGCATTATTAGACATATTGCATGTGTATTTTTGGAATTATGTTTCATAAACTGACATTTTGAGTTTGACCAATATGAGGCCAGTAAAACCTGATTTTTGTATTTTTGAACCTTTCCAAAATACCTGATTCAGGTCAAACTCACATAAATTCAATATTACAGGCTTTTTTGGACAAAGTTCATGTTTGGTTTTGGAGTTATGATTATAAACCTTTCATATTTAGGTTGCCAGTCACACTGTTATATTGAATAAAAAAACTAACTTGTGTCTTTAGAAACCTTACAAAAGATCATTTTTCTAGTACTACTAACAAAAATACATATCTCTAGGCATTATTAGCCATTTTGCATGTGTTGTTTAGAAGTTATGTTTGAATACATTTTTATTGCTTTTTTCGCATTATCTCAGGATTCTAAGAACATTATAGTCATATTGAGTAAAAAACTACTTTTTGCATTTGCAAGATTTAAAAAAGCGTATGTTTCCAGTAAAACTCCCAAAGATGCATTATTCAGGCATTATTAGCCATTTTCCATGTGTGGTGTAGGAGTTATGTTTAAATAACTGTCATATTGAGTGTTACAGTATACAGTCATATTGAGTAATACCTCATTTTTGTATTTGCAAACCATAGAAAAACAACTGTATATAGTAAAACTCACATGTATTCAATATCACAGGCATTTTTAGACACTTTGCACGTTTGGATTAGGAATTATGTTGGAATACATTTTTATTGCTTTATTCGCATTATCTCAGGATTCTAAGTACATTACTGTCAAATTGAGTAAAACATTACTTTTTGTTTTTGCAAACGGTACCAAATGTTTTTTTTTTCAGGAAAACTCTCAAAGATGCATTTCTTCAGGTATTATTAGACATATTGCATGTGTATTTTTGGAGTTATGTTTCATAAACTGACATTTTGAGTTTGACCAATATGAGGCCAGTAAAACCTGATTTTTGTATTTTTGAACCTTTCCAAAATACCTGATTCAGGTCAAACTCACATAAATTCAATATTACAGGCTTTTTTAGACAAAGTTCATGTTTGGTTTTGGAGTTATGATTATAAACCTTTCATATTTAGGTTGGCAGTCACACTGTTATATTGAATAAAAAAACTAACTTGTGTCTTAGAAACCTTACAAAAGATCATTTTTCTAGTACTACTAACAAAAATACATATCTCTAGGCATTATTAGCCATTTTGCATGTGTTGTTTAGAAGTTATGTTTGAATACATTTTTATTGCTTTTTTCGCATTATCTCAGGATTCTAAGAACATTATAGTCATATTGAGTAAAAAACTACTTTTTGCATTTGCAAGATTTAAAAAAGCATATGTTTCCAGTAAAACTCCCAAAGATGCATTATTTCAGACATTATTAACCATTTTCCGTGTGTGGTGTAGGAGTTATGTTTAAATAACTGTCATATTGAGTGTTACTGTATACAGTCATATTGAGTAATACCTCATTTTTGTATTTGCAAACCATAGAAAAACAACTGTATCTAGTAAAACTCACATGTATTCAATATCACAGGCATTTTTAGACACTTTGCACGTTTGGATCAGGAATTATGTTGGAATACATTTTTATTGCTTTATTCGCATTATCTCAGGATTCTAAGTACATTACTGTCAAATTGAGTAAAACATTACTTTTTGTTTTTGCAAACGGTACCAAATGTTTTTTTTTCAGGAAAACTCTCAAAGATGCATTTCTTCAGGCATTATTAGACATATTGCATGTGTATTTTTGGAGTTATGTTTCATAAACTGACATTTTGAGTTTGACCATTATGAGGCCAGTAAAACCTGATTTTTGTATTTTTGAACCTTTCCAAAATACCTGATTCAGGTCAAACTCACATAAATTCAATATTACAGGCTTTTTTGGACAAAGTTCATGTTTGGTTTTGGAGTTATGATTATAAACCTTTCATATTTAGGTTGACAGTCACAGTGTTATATTCAATAAAAAAACTAACTTGTGTCTTTAGAAACCTTACAAAAGATCATTTTTCTAGTACTACTAACAAAAATACATATCTCTAGGCATTATTAGCCATTTTGCATGTGTTGTTTAGAAGTTATGTTTGAATACATTTTTATTGCTTTTTTCGCATTATCTCAGGATTCTAAGAACATTATAGTCATATTGAGTAAAAAACTACTTTTTGCATTTGCAAGATTTAAAAAAGCATATGTTTCGAGTAAAACTCCCAAAGATGCATTATTTCAGGCATTATTATTCATTTTCCATGTGTGGTGTAGGAGTTATGTTTAAATAACTGTCATATTGAGTGTTACTGTATACAGTCATATTGAGTAATACCTCATTTTTGTATTTGCAAACTATAGAAAAACAACTGTATCTAGTAAAACTCACATGTATTCAATATCACAGGCCTTTTTAGACACTTTGCACGTTTGGATTAGGAATTATGTTGGAATACATTTTTATTGCTTTATTCGCATTATCTCAGGATTCTAAGTACATTACTGTCAAATTGAGTAAAACATTACTTTTTGTTTTTGCAAACGGTACCAAATGTTTTTTTTCAGGAAAACTCTCAAAGATGCATTTCTTCAGGCATTATTAGACATATTGCATGTGTATTTTTGGAGTTATGTTTCATAAACTGACATTTTGAGTTTGACCAATATGAGGCCAGTAAAACCTGATTTTTGTATTTTTGAACCTTTCCAAAATACCTGATTCAGGTCAAACTCACATAAATTCAATATTACAGGCTTTTTTGGACAAAGTTCATGTTTGGTTTTGGAGTTATGATTAAAAACCTTTCATATTTAGGTTGCCAGTCACACTGTTATATTGAATAAAAAAACTAACTTGTGTCTTTAGAAACCTTACAAAAGATAATTTTTCTAGTACTACTAACAAAAATACATATCTCTAGGCATTATTAGCCATTTTGCATGTGTTGTTTAGAAGTTATGTTTGAATACATTTTTATTGCTTTTTTGCATTATCTCAGGATTCTAAGAACATTATAGTCATATTGAGTAAAAAACTACTTTTTGCATTTGCAAGATTTAAAAAAGCCTATGTTTCCAGTAAAACTCCCAAAGATGCATTATTCAGGCATTATTAGCCATTTTCCATGTGTGGTGTAGGAGTTATGTTTAAATAACTGTCATATTGAGTGTTACAGTATACAGTCATATTGAGTAATACCTCATTTTTGTATTTGCAAACCATAGAAAAACAACTGTATCTAGTAAAACTCACATGTATTCAATATCACAGGCATTTTTAGACACTTTGCACGTTTGGATTAGGAATTATGTTGGAATACATTTTTATTGCTTTATTCGCATTATCTCAGGATTCTAAGTACATTACTGTCAAATTGAGTAAAACATTACTTTTTGTTTTTGCAAACGGTACCAAATGGTTTTTCATCAGGAAAACTCTCAAAGATGCATTTCTTCAGGCATTATTAGACATATTGCATGTGTATTTTTGGAGTTATGTTTCATAAACTGAAATTTTGAGTTTGACCAATATGAGGACAGTAAAACCTGATTTTTGTATTTTTGAACCTTTCCAAAATACCTGATTCAGGTCAAACTCACATAAATTCAATATTACAGGCTTTTTTAGACAAATTTCATGTTTGGTTTTGGAGTTATGATTATAAACCTTTCATATTTAGGTTGACAGTCACACTGTTATATTGAATAAAAAAAATAACTTGTGTCTTTAGAAACCTTAAAAAAGATATTTTTTCTAGTACTACTGACAAAAATACATATCTCTAGGCATTATTAGCCATTTTGCATTTGTTGTTTAGAAGTTATGTTTGAATACATTTTTATTGCTTTTTTCGCATTATCTCAGGATTCTAAGAACATTATAGTCATATTGAGTAAAAAACTACTTTTTGCATTTGCAAGATTTAAAAAAGCATATGTTTCCAGTAAAACTCCCAAAGATGCATTATTTCAGACATTATTAACCATTTTCCGTGTGTGGTGTAGGAGTTATGTTTAAATAACTGTCATATTGAGTGTTACTGTATACAGTCATATTGAGTAATACCTCATTTTTGTATTTGCAAACCATAGAAAAACAACTGTATCTAGTAAAACTCACATGTATTCAATATCACAGGCCTTTTTAGACACTTTGCACGTTTGGATTAGGAATTATGTTGGAATACATTTTTATTGCTTTATTCGCATTATCTCAGGATTCTAAGTACATTACTGTCAAATTGAGTAAAACATTACTTTTTGTTTTTGCAAACGGTACCAAATGTTTTTTTTTCAGGAAAACTCTCAAAGATGCATTTCTTCAGGCATTATTAGACATATTGCATGTGTATTTTTGGAGTTATGTTTCATAAACTGACATTTTGAGTTTGACCATTATGAGGCCAGTAAAACCTGATTTTTGTATTTTTGAACCTTTCCAAAATACCTGATTCAGGTCAAACTCACATAAATTCAATATTACAGGCTTTTTTGGACAAAGTTCATGTTTGGTTTTGGAGTTATGATTATAAACCTTTCATATTTAGGTTGACAGTCACAGTGTTATATTCAATAAAAAAACTAACTTGTGTCTTTAGAAACCTTACAAAAGATCATTTTTCTAGTACTACTAACAAAAATACATATCTCTAGGCATTATTAGCCATTTTGCATGTGTTGTTTAGAAGTTATGTTTGAATACATTTTTATTGCTTTTTTCGCATTATCTCAGGATTCTAAGAACATTATAGTCATATTGAGTAAAAAACTACTTTTTGCATTTGCAAGATTTAAAAAAGCATATGTTTCGAGTAAAACTCCCAAAGATGCATTATTTCAGGCATTATTATTCATTTTCCATGTGTGGTGTAGGAGTTATGTTTAAATAACTGTCATATTGAGTGTTACTGTATACAGTCATATTGAGTAATACCTCATTTTTGTATTTGCAAACTATAGAAAAACAACTGTATCTAGTAAAACTCACATGTATTCAATATCACAGGCCTTTTTAGACACTTTGCACGTTTGGATTAGGAATTATGTTGGAATACATTTTTATTGCTTTATTCGCATTATCTCAGGATTCTAAGTACATTACTGTCAAATTGAGTAAAACATTACTTTTTGTTTTTGCAAACGGTACCAAATGTTTTTTTTCAGGAAAACTCTCAAAGATGCATTTCTTCAGGCATTATTAGACATATTGCATGTGTATTTTTGGAGTTATGTTTCATAAACTGACATTTTGAGTTTGACCAATATGAGGCCAGTAAAACCTGATTTTTGTATTTTTGAACCTTTCCAAAATACCTGATTCAGGTCAAACTCACATAAATTCAATATTACAGGCTTTTTTGGACAAAGTTCATGTTTGGTTTTGGAGTTATGATTAAAAACCTTTCATATTTAGGTTGCCAGTCACACTGTTATATTGAATAAAAAAACTAACTTGTGTCTTTAGAAACCTTACAAAAGATAATTTTTCTAGTACTACTAACAAAAATACATATCTCTAGGCATTATTAGCCATTTTGCATGTGTTGTTTAGAAGTTATGTTTGAATACATTTTTATTGCTTTTTTCGCATTATCTCAGGATTCTAAGAACATTATAGTCATATTGAGTAAAAAACTACTTTTTGCATTTGCAAGATTTAAAAAAGCCTATGTTTCCAGTAAAACTCCCAAAGATGCATTATTCAGGCATTATTAGCCATTTTCCATGTGTGGTGTAGGAGTTATGTTTAAATAACTGTCATATTGAGTGTTACAGTATACAGTCATATTGAGTAATACCTCATTTTTGTATTTGCAAACCATAGAAAAACAACTGTATCTAGTAAAACTCACATGTATTCAATATCACAGGCATTTTTAGACACTTTGCACGTTTGGATTAGGAATTATGTTGGAATACATTTTTATTGCTTTATTCGCATTATCTCAGGATTCTAAGTACATTACTGTCAAATTGAGTAAAACATTACTTTTTGTTTTTGCAAACGGTACCAAATGTTTTTTTTCAGGAAAACTCTCAAAGATGCATTTCTTCAGGCATTATTAGACATATTGCATGTGTATTTTTGGAGTTATGTTTCATAAACTGACATTTTGAGTTTGACCAATATGAGGCCAGTAAAACCTGATTTTTGTATTTTTTAACCTTTCCAAAATACCTGATTCAGGTCAAACTCACATAAATTCAATATTACAGGCTTTTTTGGACAAAGTTCATGTTTGGTTTTGGAGTTATGATTATAAACCTTTCATATTTAGGTTGCCAGTCACACTGTTATATTGAATAAAAAAACTAACTTGTGTCTTTAGAAACCTTACAAAAGATCATTTTTCTAGTACTACTAACAAAAATACATATCTCTAGGCATTATTAGCCATTTTGCATGTGTTGTTTAGAAGTTATGTTTGAATACATTTTTATTGCTTTTTTCGCATTATCTCAGGATTCTAAGAACATTATAGTCATATTGAGTAAAAAACTACTTTTTGCATTTGCAAGATTTAAAAAAGCATATGTTTCGAGTAAAACTCCCAAAGATGCATTATTTCAGGCATTATTATTCATTTTCCATGTGTGGTGTAGGAGTTATGTTTAAATAACTGTCATATTGAGTGTTACTTTATACAGTCATATTGAGTAATACCTCATTTTTGTATTTGCAAACTATAGAAAAACAACTGTATCTAGTAAAACTCACATGTATTCAATATCACAGGCCTTTTTAGACACTTTGCACGTTTGGATTAGGAATTATGTTGGAATACATTTTTATTGCTTTATTCGCATTATCTCAGGATTCTAAGAACATTATAGTCATATTGAGTAAAAAACTACTTTTTGCATTTGCAAGATTTAAAAAAGCATATGTTTCGAGTAAAACTCCCAAAGATGCATTATTTCAGGCATTATTAGCCATTTTCCATGTGTGGTGTAGGAGTTATGTTTAAATAACTGTCATATTGAGTGTTACAGTATACAGTCATATTGAGTAATACCTCATTTTTGTATTTACAAACCATAGAAAAACAACTGTATCTAGTAAAACTCACATGTATTCAATATCACAGGCATTTTTAGACTCTTTGCATGTTTGGATTAGGAATTATGTTGGAATACATTTTTATTGCTTTATTCGCATTATCTCAGGATTCTAAGAACATTATAGTCATATTGAGTAAAAAACTACTTTTTGCATTTGCAAGATTTAAAAAAGCATATGTTTCCAGTAAAACTCCCAAAGATGCATTATTTCAGGCATTATTAGCCATTTTCCATGTGCGGTGTAGGAGTTATGTTTAAATAACTGTCATATTGAGTTTTACTGTATACAGTCATATTGAGTAATACCTCATTTTTGTATTTGCAAACCATATAAAAACAACTGTATCTAGTAAAACTCAAATGTATTCAATATCACAGGCATGTTTAGACACTTTGCACGTTTGGATTAGGAATTATGTTGGAATACATTTTTATTGCTTTATTCGCATTATCTCAGGATTCTAAGTACATTACTGTCAAATTGAGTAAAACATTACTTTTTGTTTTTGCAAACGGTACCAAATGTTTTTTTTTCAGGAGAACTCTCAAAGATGCATTTCTTCAGGCATTATTAGACATATTGCATGTGTATTTTTGGAGTTATGTTTCATAAACTGACATTTTGAGTTTGACCATTATGAGGCCAGTAAAACCTGATTTTTGTATTTTTGAACCTTTCCAAAATACCTGATTCAGGTCAAACTCACATAAATTCAATATTACAGGCTTTTTTGGACAAAGTTCATGTTTGGTTTTGGAGTTATGATTATAAACCTTTCATATTTAGGTTGACAGTCACAGTGTTATATTCAATAAAAAAACTAACTTGTGTCTTTAGAAACCTTACAAAAGATCATTTTTCTAGTACTACTAACAAAAATACATATCTCTAGGCATTATTAGCCATTTTGCATTTGTTGTTTAGAAGTTATGTTTGAATACATTTTTATTGCTTTTTTCGCATTATCTCAGGATTCTAAGAACATTATAGTCATATTGAGTAAAAAACTACTTTTTGCATTTGCAAGATTTAAAAAAGCATATGTTTCGAGTAAAACTCCCAAAGATGCATTATTTCAGGCATTATTAGCCATTTTCCATGTGTGGTGTAGGAGTTATGTTTAAATAACTGTCATATTGAGTGTTACTGTATACAGTCATATTGAGTAATACCTCATTTTTGTATTTGCAAACTATAGAAAAACAACTGTATCTAGTAAAACTCACATGTATTCAATATCACAGGCCTTTTTAGACACTTTGCACGTTTGGATTAGGAATTATGTTGGAATACATTTTTATTGCTTTATTCGCATTATCTCAGGATTCTAAGTACATTACTGTCAAATTGAGTAAAACATTACTTTTTGTTTTTGCAAACGGTACCAAATGTTTTTTTTCAGGAAAACTCTCAAAGATGCATTTCTTCAGGCATTATTAGACATATTGCATGTGTATTTTTGGAATTATGTTTCATAAACTGACATTTTGAGTTTGACCAATATGAGGCCAGTAAAACCTGATTTTTGTATTTTTGAACCTTTCCAAAATACCTGATTCAGGTCAAACTCACATAAATTCAATATTACAGGCTTTTTTGGACAAAGTTCATGTTTGGTTTTGGAGTTATGATTATAAACCTTTCATATTTAGGTTGCCAGTCACACTGTTATATTGAATAAAAAAACTAACTTGTGTCTTTAGAAACCTTACAAAAGATCATTTTTCTAGTACTACTAACAAAAATACATATCTCTAGGCATTATTAGCCATTTTGCATGTGTTGTTTAGAAGTTATGTTTGAATACATTTTTATTGCTTTTTTCGCATTATCTCAGGATTCTAAGAACATTATAGTCATATTGAGTAAAAAACTACTTTTTGCATTTGCAAGATTTAAAAAAGCGTATGTTTCCAGTAAAACTCCCAAAGATGCATTATTCAGGCATTATTAGCCATTTTCCATGTGTGGTGTAGGAGTTATGTTTAAATAACTGTCATATTGAGTGTTACAGTATACAGTCATATTGAGTAATACCTCATTTTTGTATTTGCAAACCATAGAAAAACAACTGTATATAGTAAAACTCACATGTATTCAATATCACAGGCATTTTTAGACACTTTGCACGTTTGGATTAGGAATTATGTTGGAATACATTTTTATTGCTTTATTCGCATTATCTCAGGATTCTAAGTACATTACTGTCAAATTGAGTAAAACATTACTTTTTGTTTTTGCAAACGGTACCAAATGTTTTTTTTTCAGGAAAACTCTCAAAGATGCATTTCTTCAGGTATTATTAGACATATTGCATGTGTATTTTTGGAGTTATGTTTCATAAACTGACATTTTGAGTTTGACCAATATGAGGCCAGTAAAACCTGATTTTTGTATTTTTGAACCTTTCCAAAATACCTGATTCAGGTCAAACTCACATAAATTCAATATTACAGGCTTTTTTAGACAAAGTTCATGTTTGGTTTTGGAGTTATGATTATAAACCTTTCATATTTAGGTTGGCAGTCACACTGTTATATTGAATAAAAAAACTAACTTGTGTCTTTAGAAACCTTACAAAAGATCATTTTTCTAGTACTACTAACAAAAATACATATCTCTAGGCATTATTAGCCATTTTGCATGTGTTGTTTAGAAGTTATGTTTGAATACATTTTTATTGCTTTTTTCGCATTATCTCAGGATTCTAAGAACATTATAGTCATATTGAGTAAAAAACTACTTTTTGCATTTGCAAGATTTAAAAAAGCATATGTTTCCAGTAAAACTCCCAAAGATGCATTATTTCAGACATTATTAACCATTTTCCGTGTGTGGTGTAGGAGTTATGTTTAAATAACTGTCATATTGAGTGTTACTGTATACAGTCATATTGAGTAATACCTCATTTTTGTATTTGCAAACCATAGAAAAACAACTGTATCTAGTAAAACTCACATGTATTCAATATCACAGGCATTTTTAGACACTTTGCACGTTTGGATCAGGAATTATGTTGGAATACATTTTTATTGCTTTATTCGCATTATCTCAGGATTCTAAGTACATTACTGTCAAATTGAGTAAAACATTACTTTTTGTTTTTGCAAACGGTACCAAATGTTTTTTTTTCAGGAAAACTCTCAAAGATGCATTTCTTCAGGCATTATTAGACATATTGCATGTGTATTTTTGGAGTTATGTTTCATAAACTGACATTTTGAGTTTGACCATTATGAGGCCAGTAAAACCTGATTTTTGTATTTTTGAACCTTTCCAAAATACCTGATTCAGGTCAAACTCACATAAATTCAATATTACAGGCTTTTTTGGACAAAGTTCATGTTTGGTTTTGGAGTTATGATTATAAACCTTTCATATTTAGGTTGACAGTCACAGTGTTATATTCAATAAAAAAACTAACTTGTGTCTTTAGAAACCTTACAAAAGATCATTTTTCTAGTACTACTAACAAAAATACATATCTCTAGGCATTATTAGCCATTTTGCATGTGTTGTTTAGAAGTTATGTTTGAATACATTTTTATTGCTTTTTTCGCATTATCTCAGGATTCTAAGAACATTATAGTCATATTGAGTAAAAAACTACTTTTTGCATTTGCAAGATTTAAAAAAGCATATGTTTCGAGTAAAACTCCCAAAGATGCATTATTTCAGGCATTATTATTCATTTTCCATGTGTGGTGTAGGAGTTATGTTTAAATAACTGTCATATTGAGTGTTACTGTATACAGTCATATTGAGTAATACCTCATTTTTGTATTTGCAAACTATAGAAAAACAACTGTATCTAGTAAAACTCACATGTATTCAATATCACAGGCCTTTTTAGACACTTTGCACGTTTGGATTAGGAATTATGTTGGAATACATTTTTATTGCTTTATTCGCATTATCTCAGGATTCTAAGTACATTACTGTCAAATTGAGTAAAACATTACTTTTTGTTTTTGCAAACGGTACCAAATGTTTTTTTTCAGGAAAACTCTCAAAGATGCATTTCTTCAGGCATTATTAGACATATTGCATGTGTATTTTTGGAGTTATGTTTCATAAACTGACATTTTGAGTTTGACCAATATGAGGCCAGTAAAACCTGATTTTTGTATTTTTGAACCTTTCCAAAATACCTGATTCAGGTCAAACTCACATAAATTCAATATTACAGGCTTTTTTGGACAAAGTTCATGTTTGGTTTTGGAGTTATGATTAAAAACCTTTCATATTTAGGTTGCCAGTCACACTGTTATATTGAATAAAAAAACTAACTTGTGTCTTTAGAAACCTTACAAAAGATAATTTTTCTAGTAC
This sequence comes from Nerophis ophidion, assembly GCF_033978795.1. Classification (NCBI taxonomy): domain Eukaryota; kingdom Metazoa; phylum Chordata; class Actinopteri; order Syngnathiformes; family Syngnathidae; genus Nerophis; species Nerophis ophidion. Next base: position 169,420 of record NW_026907084.1, read on the forward strand.
TACTAACAAAAATACATATCTCTAGGCATTATTAGCCATTTTGCATGTGTTGTTTAGAAGTTATGTTTGAATACATTTTTATTGCTTTTTTGCATTATCTCAGGATTCTAAGAACATTATAGTCATATTGAGTAAAAAACTACTTTTTGCATTTGCAAGATTTAAAAAAGCCTATGTTTCCAGTAAAACTCCCAAAGATGCATTATTCAGGCATTATTAGCCATTTTCCATGTGTGGTGTAGGAGTTATGTTTAAATAACTGTCATATTGAGTGTTACAGTATACAGTCATATTGAGTAATACCTCATTTTTGTATTTGCAAACCATAGAAAAACAACTGTATCTAGTAAAACTCACATGTATTCAATATCACAGGCATTTTTAGACACTTTGCACGTTTGGATTAGGAATTATGTTGGAATACATTTTTATTGCTTTATTCGCATTATCTCAGGATTCTAAGTACATTACTGTCAAATTGAGTAAAACATTACTTTTTGTTTTTGCAAACGGTACCAAATGGTTTTTCATCAGGAAAACTCTCAAAGATGCATTTCTTCAGGCATTATTAGACATATTGCATGTGTATTTTTGGAGTTATGTTTCATAAACTGAAATTTTGAGTTTGACCAATATGAGGCCAGTAAAACCTGATTTTTGTATTTTTGAACCTTTCCAAAATACCTGATTCAGGTCAAACTCACATAAATTCAATATTACAGGCTTTTTTAGACAAATTTCATGTTTGGTTTTGGAGTTATGATTATAAACCTTTCATATTTAGGTTGACAGTCACACTGTTATATTGAATAAAAAAAATAACTTGTGTCTTTAGAAACCTTAAAAAAGATATTTTTTCTAGTACTACTGACAAAAATACATATCTCTAGGCATTATTAGCCATTTTGCATTTGTTGTTTAGAAGTTATGTTTGAATACATTTTTATTGCTTTTTTCGCATTATCTCAGGATTCTAAGAACATTATAGTCATATTGAGTAAAAAACTACTTTTTGCATTTGCAAGATTTAAAAAAGCATATGTTTCCAGTAAAACTCCCAAAGATGCATTATTTCAGACATTATTAACCATTTTCCGTGTGTGGTGTAGGAGTTATGTTTAAATAACTGTCATATTGAGTGTTACTGTATACAGTCATATTGAGTAATACCTCATTTTTGTATTTGCAAACCATAGAAAAACAACTGTATCTAGTAAAACTCACATGTATTCAATATCACAGGCATTTTTAGACACTTTGCACGTTTGGATTAGGAATTATGTTGGAATACATTTTTATTGCTTTATTCGCATTATCTCAGGATTCTAAGTACATTACTGTCAAATTGAGTAAAACATTACTTTTTGTTTTTGCAAACGGTACCAAATGTTTTTTTTTCAGGAAAACTCTCAAAGATGCATTTCTTCAGGCATTATTAGACATATTGCATGTGTATTTTTGGAGTTATGTTTCATAAACTGACATTTTGAGTTTGACCATTATGAGGCCAGTAAAACCTGATTTTTGTATTTTTGAACCTTTCCAAAATACCTGATTCAGGTCAAACTCACATAAATTCAATATTACAGGCTTTTTTGGACAAAGTTCATGTTTGGTTTTGGAGTTATGATTATAAACCTTTCATATTTAGGTTGACAGTCACAGTGTTATATTCAATAAAAAAACTAACTTGTGTCTTTAGAAACCTTACAAAAGATCATTTTTCTAGTACTACTAACAAAAATACATATCTCTAGGCATTATTAGCCATTTTGCATGTGTTGTTTAGAAGTTATGTTTGAATACATTTTTATTGCTTTTTTCGCATTATCTCAGGATTCTAAGAACATTATAGTCATATTGAGTAAAAAACTACTTTTTGCATTTGCAAGATTTAAAAAAGCATATGTTTCGAGTAAAACTCCCAAAGATGCATTATTTCAGGCATTATTATTCATTTTCCATGTGTGGTGTAGGAGTTATGTTTAAATAACTGTCATATTGAGTGTTACTGTATACAGTCATATTGAGTAATACCTCATTTTTGTATTTGCAAACTATAGAAAAACAACTGTATCTAGTAAAACTCACATGTATTCAATATCACAGGCCTTTTTAGACACTTTGCACGTTTGGATTAGGAATTATGTTGGAATACATTTTTATTGCTTTATTCGCATTATCTCAGGATTCTAAGTACATTACTGTCAAATTGAGTAAAACATTACTTTTTGTTTTTGCAAACGGTACCAAATGTTTTTTTTCAGGAAAACTCTCAAAGATGCATTTCTTCAGGCATTATTAGACATATTGCATGTGTATTTTTGGAGTTATGTTTCATAAACTGACATTTTGAGTTTGACCAATATGAGGCCAGTAAAACCTGATTTTTGTATTTTTGAACCTTTCCAAAATACCTGATTCAGGTCAAACTCACATAAATTCAATATTACAGGCTTTTTTGGACAAAGTTCATGTTTGGTTTTGGAGTTATGATTAAAAACCTTTCATATTTAGGTTGCCAGTCACACTGTTATATTGAATAAAAAAACTAACTTGTGTCTTTAGAAACCTTACAAAAGATAATTTTTCTAGTACTACTAACAAAAATACATATCTCTAGGCATTATTAGCCATTTTGCATGTGTTGTTTAGAAGTTATGTTTGAATACATTTTTATTGCTTTTTTCGCATTATCTCAGGATTCTAAGAACATTATAGTCATATTGAGTAAAAAACTACTTTTTGCATTTGCAAGATTTAAAAAAGCCTATGTTTCCAGTAAAACTCCCAAAGATGCATTATTCAGGCATTATTAGCCATTTTCCATGTGTGGTGTAGGAGTTATGTTTAAATAACTGTCATATTGAGTGTTACAGTATACAGTCATATTGAGTAATACCTCATTTTTGTATTTGCAAACCATAGAAAAACAACTGTATCTAGTAAAACTCACATGTATTCAATATCACAGGCATTTTTAGACACTTTGCACGTTTGGATTAGGAATTATGTTGGAATACATTTTTATTGCTTTATTCGCATTATCTCAGGATTCTAAGTACATTACTGTCAAATTGAGTAAAACATTACTTTTTGTTTTTGCAAACGGTACCAAATGTTTTTTTTCAGGAAAACTCTCAAAGATGCATTTCTTCAGGCATTATTAGACATATTGCATGTGTATTTTTGGAGTTATGTTTCATAAACTGACATTTTGAGTTTGACCAATATGAGGCCAGTAAAACCTGATTTTTGTATTTTTGAACCTTTCCAAAATACCTGATTCAGGTCAAACTCACATAAATTCAATATTACAGGCTTTTTTGGACAAAGTTCATGTTTGGTTTTGGAGTTATGATTATAAACCTTTCATATTTAGGTTGCCAGTCACACTGTTATATTGAATAAAAAAACTAACTTGTGTCTTTAGAAACCTTACAAAAGATCATTTTTCTAGTACTACTAACAAAAATACATATCTCTAGGCATTATTAGCCATTTTGCATGTGTTGTTTAGAAGTTATGTTTGAATACATTTTTATTGCTTTTTTCGCATTATCTCAGGATTCTAAGAACATTATAGTCATATTGAGTAAAAAACTACTTTTTGCATTTGCAAGATTTAAAAAAGCGTATGTTTCCAGTAAAACTCCCAAAGATGCATTATTCAGGCATTATTAGCCATTTTCCATGTGTGGTGTAGGAGTTATGTTTAAATAACTGTCATATTGAGTGTTACAGTATACAGTCATATTGAGTAATACCTCATTTTTGTATTTGCAAACCATAGAAAAACAACTGTATATAGTAAAACTCACATGTATTCAATATCACAGGCATTTTTAGACACTTTGCACGTTTGGATTAGGAATTATGTTGGAATACATTTTTATTGCTTTATTCGCATTATCTCGGGATTCTAAGTACATTACTGTCAAATTGAGTAAAACATTACTTTTTGTTTTTGCAAACGGTACCAAATGTTTTTTTTTCAGGAAAACTCTCAAAGATGCATTTCTTCAGGTATTATTAGACATATTGCATGTGTATTTTTGGAGTTATGTTTCATAAACTGACATTTTGAGTTTGACCAATATGAGGCCAGTAAAACCTGATTTTTGTATTTTTGAACCTTTCCAAAATACCTGATTCAGGTCAAACTCACATAAATTCAATATTACAGGCTTTTTTAGACAAAGTTCATGTTTGGTTTTGGAGTTATGATTATAAACCTTTCATATTTAGGTTGGCAGTCACACTGTTATATTGAATAAAAAAACTAACTTGTGTCTTTAGAAACCTTACAAAAGATCATTTTTCTAGTACTACTAACAAAAATACATATCTCTAGGCATTATTAGCCATTTTGCATGTGTTGTTTAGAAGTTATGTTTGAATACATTTTTATTGCTTTTTTCGCATTATCTCAGGATTCTAAGAACATTATAGTCATATTGAGTAAAAAACTACTTTTTGCATTTGCAAGATTTAAAAAAGCATATGTTTCCAGTAAAACTCCCAAAGATGCATTATTTCAGACATTATTAACCATTTTCCGTGTGTGGTGTAGGAGTTATGTTTAAATAACTGTCATATTGAGTGTTACTGTATACAGTCATATTGAGTAATACCTCATTTTTGTATTTGCAAACCATAGAAAAATAACTGTATCTAGTAAAACTCACATGTATTCAATATCACAGGCATTTTTAGACACTTTGCACGTTTGGATCAGGAATTTTGTTGGAATACATTTTTATTGCTTTATTCGCATTATCTCAGGATTCTAAGTACATTACTGTCAAATTGAGTAAAACATTACTTTTTGTTTTTGCAAACGGTACCAAATGTTTTTTTTTCAGGAAAACTCTCAAAGATGCATTTCTTCAGGCATTATTAGACATATTGCATGTGTATTTTTGGAGTTATGTTTCATAAACTGACATTTTGAGTTTGACCATTATGAGGCCAGTAAAACCTGATTTTTGTATTTTTGAACCTTTCCAAAATACCTGATTCAGGTCAAACTCACATAAATTCAATATTACAGGCTTTTTTGGACAAAGTTCATGTTTGGTTTTGGAGTTATGATTATAAACCTTTCATATTTAGGTTGACAGTCACAGTGTTATATTCAATAAAAAACTAACTTGTGTCTTTAGAAACCTTACAAAAGATCATTTTTCTAGTACTACTAACAAAAATACATATCTCTAGGCATTATTAGCCATTTTGCATGTGTTGTTTAGAAGTTATGTTTGAATACATTTTTATTGCTTTTTTCGCATTATCTCAGGATTCTAAGAACATTATAGTCATATTGAGTAAAAAACTACTTTTTGCATTTGCAAGATTTAAAAAAGCATATGTTTCGAGTAAAACTCCCAAAGATGCATTATTTCAGGCATTATTATTCATTTTCCATGTGTGGTGTAGGAGTTATGTTTAAATAACTGTCATATTGAGTGTTACTGTATACAGTCATATTGAGTAATACCTCATTTTTGTATTTGCAAACTATAGAAAAACAACTGTATCTAGTAAAACTCACATGTATTCAATATCACAGGCCTTTTTAGACACTTTGCACGTTTGGATTAGGAATTATGTTGGAATACATTTTTATTGCTTTATTCGCATTATCTCAGGATTCTAAGTACATTACTGTCAAATTGAGTAAAACATTACTTTTTGTTTTTGCAAACGGTACCAAATGTTTTTTTTCAGGAAAACTCTCAAAGATGCATTTCTTCAGGCATTATTAGACATATTGCATGTGTATTTTTGGAGTTATGTTTCATAAACTGACATTTTGAGTTTGACCAATATGAGGCCAGTAAAACCTGATTTTTGTATTTTTGAACCTTTCCAAAATACCTGATTCAGGTCAAACTCACATAAATTCAATATTACAGGCTTTTTTGGACAAAGTTCATGTTTGGTTTTGGAGTTATGATTAAAAACCTTTCATATTTAGGTTGCCAGTCACACTGTTATATTGAATAAAAAAACTAACTTGTGTCTTTAGAAACCTTACAAAAGATAATTTTTCTAGTACTACTAACAAAAATACATATCTCTAGGCATTATTAGCCATTTTGCATGTGTTGTTTAGAAGTTATGTTTGAATACATTTTTATTGCTTTTTTCGCATTATCTCAGGATTCTAAGAACATTATAGTCATATTGAGTAAAAAACTACTTTTTGCATTTGCAAGATTTAAAAAAGCCTATGTTTCCAGTAAAACTCCCAAAGATGCATTATTCAGGCATTATTAGCCATTTTCCATGTGTGGTGTAGGAGTTATGTTTAAATAACTGTCATATTGAGTGTTACAGTATACAGTCATATTGAGTAATACCTCATTTTTGTATTTGCAAACCATAGAAAAACAACTGTATCTAGTAAAACTCACATGTATTCAATATCACAGGCATTTTTAGACACTTTGCACGTTTGGATTAGGAATTATGTTGGAATACATTTTTATTGCTTTATTCGCATTATCTCAGGATTCTAAGTACATTACTGTCAAATTGAGTAAAACATTACTTTTTGTTTTTGCAAACGGTACCAAATGTTTTTTTCAGGAAAACTCTCAAAGATGCATTTCTTCAGGCATTATTAGACATATTGCATGTGTATTTTTGGAGTTATGTTTCATAAACTGACATTTTGAGTTTGACCAATATGAGGCCAGTAAAACCTGATTTTTGTATTTTTGAACCTTTCCAAAATACCTGATTCAGGTCAAACTCACATAAATTCAATATTACAGGCTTTTTTGGACAAAGTTCATGTTTGGTTTTGGAGTTATGATTATAAACCTTTCATATTTAGGTTGCCAGTCACACTGTTATATTGAATAAAAAAACTAACTTGTGTCTTTAGAAACCTTACAAAAGATCATTTTTCTAGTACTACTAACAAAAATACATATCTCTAGGCATTATTAGCCATTTTGCATGTGTTGTTTAGAAGTTATGTTTGAATACATTTTTATTGCTTTTTTCGCATTATCTCAGGATTCTAAGAACATTATAGTCATATTGAGTAAAAAACTACTTTTTGCATTTGCAAGATTTAAAAAAAGCGTATGTTTCCAGTAAAACTCCCAAAGATGCATTATTCAGGCATTATTAGCCATTTTCCATGTGTGGTGTAGGAGTTATGTTTAAATAACTGTCATATTGAGTGTTACAGTATACAGTCATATTGAGTAATACCTCATTTTTGTATTTGCAAACCATAGAAAAACAACTGTATATAGTAAAACTCACATGTATTCAATATCACAGGCATTTTTAGACACTTTGCACGTTTGGATTAGGAATTATGTTGGAATACATTTTTATTGCTTTATTCGCATTATCTCAGGATTCTAAGTACATTACTGTCAAATTGAGTAAAACATTACTTTTTGTTTTTGCAAACGGAACGGTACCAAATGTTTTTTTTTTCAGGAAAACTCTCAAGATGCATTTCTTCAGGGTATTATTAGACATATTGCATGTGTATTTTTGGAGTTATGTTTCATAAACTGACATTTTGAGTTTGACCAATATGAGGCCAGTAAAACCTGATTTTTGTATTTTTGAACCTTTCCAAAATACCTGATTCAGGTCAAACTCACATAAATTCAATATTACAGGCTTTTTTAGACAAAGTTCATGTTTGGTTTTGGAGTTATGATTATAAACCTTTCATATTTAGGTTGGCAGTCACACTGTTATATTGAATAAAAAAACTAACTTGTGTCTTTAGAAACCTTACAAAAGATCATTTTTCTAGTACTACTAACAAAAATACATATCTCTAGGCATTATTAGCCATTTTGCATGTGTTGTTTAGAAGTTATGTTTGAATACATTTTTATTGCTTTTTTCGCATTATCTCAGGGATTCTAAGAACATTATAGTCATATTGAGTAAAAAACTACTTTTTGCATTTGCAAGATTTAAAAAAGCATATGTTTCCAGTAAAACTCCCAAAGATGCATTATTTCAGACATTATTAACCATTTTCCGTGTGTGGTGTAGGAGTTATGTTTAAATAACTGTCATATTGAGTGTTACTGTATACAGTCATATTGAGTAATACCTCATTTTTGTATTTGCAAACCATAGAAAAACAACTGTATCTAGTAAAACTCACATGTATTCAATATCACAGGCATTTTTAGACACTTTGCACGTTTGGATCAGGAATTATGTTGGAATACATTTTTATTGCTTTATTCGCATTATCTCAGGATTCTAAGTACATTACTGTCAAATTGAGTAAAACATTACTTTTTGTTTTTGCAAACGGTACCAAATGTTTTTTTTTCAGGAAAACTCTCAAAGATGCATTTCTTCAGGCATTATTAGACATATTGCATGTGTATTTTTGGAGTTATGTTTCATAAACTGACATTTTGAGTTTGACCATTATGAGGCCAGTAAAACCTGATTTTTGTATTTTTGAACCTTTCCAAAATACCTGATTCAGGTCAAACTCACATAAATTCAATATTACAGGCTTTTTTGGACAAAGTTCATGTTTGGTTTTGGAGTTATGATTATAAACCTTTCATATTTAGGTTGACAGTCACAGTGTTATATTCAATAAAAAAACTAACTTGTGTCTTTAGAAACCTTACAAAAGATCATTTTTCTAGTACTACTAACAAAAATACATATCTCTAGGCATTATTAGCCATTTTGCATGTGTTGTTTAGAAGTTATGTTTGAATACATTTTTATTGCTTTTTTCGCATTATCTCAGGATTCTAAGAACATTATAGTCATATTGAGTAAAAAACTACTTTTTGCATTTGCAAGATTTAAAAAAGCATATGTTTCGAGTAAAACTCCCAAAGATGCATTATTTCAGGCATTATTATTCATTTTCCATGTGTGGTGTAGGAGTTATGTTTAAATAACTGTCATATTGAGTGTTACTGTATACAGTCATATTGAGTAATACCTCATTTTTGTATTTGCAAACTATAGAAAAACAACTGTATCTAGTAAAACTCACATGTATTCAATATCACAGGCCTTTTTAGACACTTTTGCACGTTTGGATTAGGAATTATGTTGGAACACATTTTTATTGCTTTATTCGCATTATCTCAGGATTCTAAGTACATTACTGTCAAATTGAGTAAAAACATTACTTTTTGTTTTTGCAAACGGTACCAAATGTTTTTTTTCAGGAAAACTCTCAAAGATGCATTTCTTCAGGCATTATTAGACATATTGCATGTGTATTTTTGGAGTTATGTTTCATAAACTGACATTTTGAGTTTGACCAATATGAGGCCAGTAAAACCTGATTTTTGTATTTTTGAACCTTTCCAAAATACCTGATTCAGGTCAAACTCACATAAATTCAATATTACAGGCTTTTTTGGACAAAGTTCATGTTTGGTTTTGGAGTTATAATTAAAAACCTTTCATATTTAGGTTGCCAGTCACACTGTTATATTGAATAAAAAAACTAACTTGTGTCTTTAGAAACCTTACAAAAGATAATTTTTCTAGTACTACTAACAAAAAATACATATCTCTAGGCATTATTAGCCATTTTGCATGTGTTGTTTAGAAGTTATGTTTGAATACATTTTTATTGCTTTTTTGCATTATCTCAGGATTCTAAGAACATTATAGTCATATTGAGTAAAAAACTACTTTTTGCATTTGCAAGATTTAAAAAAGCCTATGTTTCCAGTAAAACTCTCCCAAAGATGCATTATTCAGGCATTATTAGCCATTTTCCATGTGTGGTGTAGGAGTTATGTTAAATAACTGTCATATTGAGTGTTACAGTATACAGTCATATTGAGTAATACCTCATTTTTGTATTTGCAAACCATAGAAAAACAACTGTATCTAGTAAAACTCACATGTATTCAATATCACAGGCATTTTTAGACACTTTGCACGTTTGGATTAGGAATTATGTTGGAATACATTTTTATTGCTTTATTCGCATTATCTCAGGATTCTAAGTACATTACTGTCAAATTGAGTAAAACATTACTTTTTGTTTTTGCAAACGGTACCAAATGGTTTTTTCATCAGGAAAACTCTCAAAGATGCATTTCTTCAGGCATTATTAGACATATTGCATGTGTATTTTTGGAGTTATGTTTCATAAACTGAAATTTTGAGTTTGACCAATATGAGGCCAGTAAAACCTGATTTTTGTATTTTTGAACCTTTCAAAATACCTGATTCAGGTCAAACTCACATAAATTCAATATTACAGGCTTTTTTAGACAAATTTCATGTTTGGTTTTGGAGTTATGATTATAAACCTTTCATATTTAGGTTGACAGTCACACTGTTATATTGAATAAAAAAAATAACTTGTGTCTTTAGAAACCTTAAAAAAGATATTTTTTTCTAGTACTACTGACAGAAATACATATCTCTAGGCATTATTAGCCATTTTGCATTTGTTGTTTAGAAGTTATGTTTGAATACATTTTTATTGCTTTTTTCGCATTATCTCAGGATTCTAAGAACATTATAGTCATATTGAGTAAAAAACTACTTTTTGCATTTGCAAGATTTAGAAAAGCATATGTTTCCAGTAAAACTCCCAAAGATGCATTATTTCAGACATTATTAACCATTTTCCGTGTGTGGTGTAGGAGTTAATGTTTAAATAACTGTCATATTGAGTGTTACTGTATACAGTCATATTGAGTAATACCTCATTTTTGTATTTGCAAACCATAGAAAAACAACTGTATCTAGTAAAACTCACATGTATTCAATATCACAGGCATTTTTAGACACTTTGCACGTTTGGATTAGGAATTATGTTGGAATACATTTTTATTGCTTTATTCGCATTATCTCAGGATTCTAAGTACATTACTGTCAAATTGAGTAAAACATTACTTTTTGTTTTTGCAAACGGTACCAAATGTTTTTTTTTCAGGAAAACTCTCAAAGATGCATTTCTTCAGGCATTATTAGACATATTGCATGTGTATTTTTTGGAGTTATGTTTCATAAACTGACATTTTGAGTTTGACCATTATGAGGCCAGTAAAACCTGATTTTTGTATTTTTGAACCTTTCCCGATTCAGGCCAAACTCACATAAATTCAATATTACAGGCTTTTTTAGACAAAGTTCATGTTTGGTTTTGGAGTTATGATTATAAACCTTTCATATTTAGGTTGCCAGTCACACTCTTATATTGAATAAAAAAACTAACTTGTGTCTTTAGAAACCTTACAAAAGATCATTTTTCTAGTACTACTAACAAAAATACATGTCTCTAGGCATTATTAGCCATTTTGCATGTGTTGTTTAGAAGTTATGTTTGAATACATTTTTATTGCTTTTTTTGCATTATCTCAGGATTCTAAGAACATTATAGTCATATTGAGTAAAAAACTACTTTTTGCATTTGCAAGATTTAAAAAAGCATATGTTTCGAGTAAAACTCCCAAAGATTCATTATTTCAGGCATTATTAGCCATTTTCCATGTGTGGTGTAGGAGTTATGTTTAAATAACTGTCATATTGAGTGTTACAGTATACAGTCATATTGAGTAATACCTCATTTTTGTATTTACAAACCATAGAAAAAAAACTGTATCTAGTAAAACTCACATGTATTCAATATCACAGGCATTTTTAGACTCTTTGCACGTTTGGATTAGGAATTATGTTGGAATACATTTTTATTGCTTTATTCGCATTATCTCAGGATTCTAAGTACATTACTGTCAAATTGAGTAAAACATTACTTTTTGTTTTTGCAAACGGTACCAAATGTTTTTTTTTTCAGGAAAACTCTCAAAGATGCATTTCTTCGGGCATTATTAGACATATTGCATGTGTATTTTTGGAGTTGTGTTTCATAAACTGACATTTTGAGTTTGACCATAATGAGGCCAGTAAAACCTGATTTTTGTATTTTTGAACCTTTCCAAAATACCTGATTCAGGTCAAACTCACATAAATTCAATATTACAGGCTTTTTTGGACAAAGTTCATGTTTGGTTTTGGAGTTATGATTATAAACCTTTCATATTTAGGTTGCCAGTCACACTGTTATATTGAATAAAAAAACTAACTTGTGTCTTTAGAAACCTTACAAAAGATCATTTTTCTAGTACTACTAACAAAAATACATATCTCTAGGCATTATTAGCCATTTTGCATGTGTTGTTTAGAAGTTATGTTTGAATACATTTTTATTGCTTTTTTCGCATTATCTCAGGATTCTAAGAACATTATAGTCATATTGAGTAAAAAACTACTTTTTGCTTTTGCAAGATTTAAAAAAGCATATTTTTCGAGTAAAACTCCCAAAGATGCATTATTTCAGGCATTATTAGCCATTTTCCATGTGTGGTGTAGGAGTTATGTTTAAATAACTGTCATATTGAGTGTTACAGTATACAGGCATATTGAGTAATACCTCATTTTTGTATTTGCAAACCATAGAAGTCAACTGTATCTAGTAAAACTCACATGTATTCAATATCACAGGCATTCTTAGACTCTTTGCACGTTTGGATTAGGAATTATGTTGGAATACATTTTTATTGCTTTATTCGCATTATCTCAGGATTCTAAGTACATTACTGTCAAATTGAGTAAAACATTACTTTTTGTTTTTGCAAACGGTACCAAATGTTTTTTTTTCAGGGAAAACTCTCAAAGATGCATTTCTGCATGCATTATTAGACATATTGCATGTGTATTTTTGGAGTTATGTTTCATAAACTGACATTTTGAGTTTGACCAATATGAGGCCAGTAAAACCTGATTTTTGTATTTTTGAACCTTTCCAAAATACCTGATTCAGGTCAAACTCACATAAATTCAATATTACAGGCTTTTTTAGACAAAGTTCATGTTTGGTTTTGGAGTTATGATTATAAACCTTTCATATTTAGGTTGACAGTCACACTGTTATATTGAATAAAAAAACTAACTTGTGTCTTTAGAAACCTTACAAAAGATCATTTTTCTAGTACTACTAACAAAAATACATATCTCTAGGCATTATTAGCCATTTTGCATGTGTTGTTTAGAAGTTATGTTTGAATACATTTTTATTGCTTTTTTCGCATTATCTCAGGATTCTAAGAACATTATAGTCATATTGAGTAAAAAACTACTTTTTGCATTTGCAAGATTTAAAAAAGCATATGTTTCCAGTAAAACTCCCAAAGATGCATTATTTCAGGCATTATTAGCCATTTTCCATGTGTGGTGTAGGAGTTATGTTTAAATAACTGTCATATTGAGTGTTACAGTATACAGTCATATTGAGTAATACCTCTTTTTTGTATTTGCAAACCATAGAAAAACAACTGTATCTAGTAAAACTCACATGTATTCAATATCACAGGCATTTTTAGACACTTTGCACGTTTGGATTAGGAATTATGTTGGAATACATTTTTATTGCTTTATTCGCATTATCTCAGGATTCTAAGTACATTACTGTCAAATTGAGTAAAACATTACTTTTTGTTTTTGCAAACGGTACCAAATGTTTTTTTTTTCAGGAAAACTCTCAAAGATGCATTTCTTCAGGCATTATTAGACATATTGCATGTGTATTTTTGGAGTTATGTTTCATAAACTGAAATTTTGAGTTTGACCAATATGAGGCCAGTAAAACCTGATTTTTGTATTTTTGAACCTTTCCAAAATACCTGATTCAGGTCAAACTCACATAAATTCAATATTACAGGCTTTTTTAGACACATTTCATGTTTGGTTTTGGAGTTATGATTATAAACCTTTCATATTTAGGTTGACAGTCACACTGTTATATTGAATAAAAAAACTAACTTGTGTCTTTAGAAACCTTACAAAAGATCATTTTTCTAGTACTACTAACAAAAATATATTTCTCTAGGCATTATTAGCCATTTTGCATGTGTTGTTTAGAAGTTATGTTTGAATACATTTTTATTGCTTTTTTCGCATTATCTCAGGATTCTAAGAACATTATAGTCATATTGAGTAAAAAACTACTTTTTGCATTTGCAAGATTTAAAAAAGCATACGTTTCGAGTACAACTCCCAAAGATGCATTATTTCAGGCATTATTAGCCATTTTCCATGTGTGGTGTAGGAGTTATGTTTAAATAACTGTCATATTGAGTGTTACAGTATACAGTCATATTGAGTAATACCTAATTTTTGTATTTGCAAACCATAGAAAAACAACTGTATATAGTAAAACTCACATGTATTCAATATCACAGGCATCTTTAGACTCTTTGCACGTTTGGATTAGGAATTATGTTGGAATACATTTTTATTGCTTTATTCACATTATCTCAGGATTCTAAGTACATTACTGTCAAATTGAGTAAAACATTACTTTTTGGTTTTGCAAACGGTACCAAATGTTTTTTTTTTTCAGGAAAACTCTCAAAGATGCATTTCTTCAGGCATTATTAGACATATTGCATGTGTATTTTTGGAGTTATGTTTCATAAACTGACATTTTGAGTTTGACCAATATGAGGCCAGTAAAACCTGATTTTTGTATTTTTGAACCTTTCCAAAATACCTGATTCAGGTCAAACTCACATAAATTCAATATTACAGGCTTTTTTAGACGAAGTTCATGTTTGGTTTTGGAGTTATGATTATAAACCTTTCATATTTAGGTTGACAGTCACACTGTTATATTGAATAAAAAAACTAACTTGTGTCTTTAGAAACCTTACAAAAGATCATTTTTCTAGTATTACTAACAAAAATACACATCTCTAATCATTATTAGCCATTTTGCATGTGTTGTTTAGAAGTTATGTTTGAATACATTTTTATTGCTTTTTTCGCATTATCTCAGGATTCTAAGAACATTATAGTCATATTGAGTAAAAAACTACTTTTTGCATTTGCAAGATTTAAAAAAGCATATGTTTCCAGTAAAACTCCCAAAGATGCATTATTTCAGACATTATTAGCCATTTTCCATGTGTGGTGTAGGAGTTATGTTTAAATAACTGTCATATTGAGTGTTACTGTATACAGTCATATTGAGTAATACCTCATTTTTGTATTTGCAAACCATAGAAAAACAACTGTATCTAGTAAAACTCACATGTATTCAATATCACAGGCATTTTTAGACACTTTGCACGTTTGGATTAGGAATTATGTTGGAATACATTTTTATTGCTTTATTCGCATTATCTCAGGATTCTAAGTACATTACTGTCAAATTGAGTAAAACATTACTTTTTGTTTTTGCAAACGGTACCAAATGTTTTTTTTTCAGGAAAACTCTCAAAGATGCATTTCTTCAGGCATTATTAGACATATTGCATGTGTATTTTTGGAGTTATGTTTCATAAACTGACATTTTGAGTTTGACCATTATGAGGCCAGTAAAACCTGATTTTTGTATTTTTGAACCTTTCCAAAATACCTGATTCAAGTCAAACTCACATAAATTCAATATTACAGGCTTTTTTGGACAAAGTTCATGTTTGGTTTTGGAGTTATGATTATAAACCTTTCATATTTAGGTTGACAGTCACAGTGTTATATTCAATAAAAAAACTAACTTGTGTCTTTAGAAACCTTACAAAAGATCATTTTTCTAGTACTACTAACAAAAATACATATCTCTAGGCATTATTAGCCATTTTGCATGTGTTGTTTAGAAGTTATGTTTGAATACATTTTTATTGCTTTTTTCGCATTATCTCAGGATTCTAAGAACATTATAGTCATATTGAGTAAAAAACTACTTTTTGCATTTGCAAGATTTAAAAAAGCATATGTTTCGAGTAAAACTCCCAAAGATGCATTATTTCAGGCATTATTATTCATTTTCCATGTGTGGTGTAGGAGTTATGTTTAAATAACTGTCATATTGAGTGTTACTGTATACAGTCATATTGAGTAATACCTCATTTTTGTATTTGCAAACTATAGAAAAACAACTGTATCTAGTAAAACTCACATGTATTCAATATCACAGGCCTTTTTAGACACTTTGCACGTTTGGATTAGGAATTATGTTGGAATACATTTTTATTGCTTTATTCGCATTATCTCAGGATTCTAAGTACATTACTGTCAAATTGAGTAAAACATTACTTTTTGTTTTTGCAAACGGTACCAAATGTTTTTTTTTCAGGAAAACTCTCAAAGATGCATTTCTTCAGGCATTATTAGACATATTGCATGTGTATTTTTGGAGTTATGTTTCATAAACTGACATTTTGAGTTTGACCAATATGAGGCCAGTAAAACCTGATTTTTGTATTTTTGAACCTTTCCAAAATACCTGATTCAGGTCAAACTCACATAAATTCAATATTACAGGCTTTTTTGGACAAAGTTCATGTTTGGTTTTGGAGTTATGATTATAAACCTTTCATATTTAGGTTGCCAGTCACACTGTTATATTGAATAAAAAAACTAACTTGTGTCTTTAGAAACCTTACAAAAGATCATTTTTCTAGTACTACTAACAAAAATACATATCTCTAGGCATTATTAGCTATTTTGCATGTGTTGTTTAGAAGTTATGTTTGAATACATTTTTATTGCTTTTTTCGCATTATCTCAGGATTCTAAGAACATTATAGTCATATTGCGTAAAAAACTACTTTTTGCATTTGCAAGATTTAAAAAAGCGTATGTTTCCAGTAAAACTCCCAAAGATGCATTATTCAGGCATTATTAGCCATTTTCCATGTGTGGTGTAGGAGTTATGTTTAAATAACTGTCATATTGAGTGTTACAGTATACAGTCATATTGAGTAATACCTCATTTTTGTATTTGCAAACCATAGAAAAACAACTGTATATAGTAAAACTCACATGTATTCAATATCACAGGCATTTTTAGACACTTTGCACGTTTGGATTAGGAATTATGTTGGAATACATTTTTATTGCTTTATTCGCATTATCTCAGGATTCTAAGTACATTACTGTCAAATTGAGTAAAACATTACTTTTTGTTTTTGCAAACGGTACCAAATGTTTTTTTTTCAGGAAAACTCTCAAAGATGCATTTCTTCAGGTATTATTAGACATATTGCATGTGTATTTTTGGAGTTATGTTTCATAAACTGACATTTTGAGTTTGACCAATATGAGGCCAGTAAAACCTGATTTTTGTATTTTTGAACCTTTCCAAAATACCTGATTCAGGTCAAACTCACATAAATTCAATATTACAGGCTTCTTTAGACAGAGTTCATGTTTGGTTTTGGAGTTATGATTATAAACCTTTCATATTTAGGTTGGCAGTCACACTGTTATATTGAATAAAAAAACTAACTTGTGTCTTTAGAAACCTTACAAAAGATCATTTTTCTAGTACTACTAACAAAAATACATATCTCTAGGCATTATTAGCCATTTTGCATGTGTTGTTTAGAAGTTATGTTTGAATACATTTTTATTGCTTTTTTCGCATTATCTCAGGATTCTAAGAACATTATAGTCATATTGAGTAAAAAACTACTTTTTGCATTTGCAAGATTTAAAAAAGCATATGTTTCCAGTAAAACTCCCAAAGATGCATTATTTCAGACATTATTAACCATTTTCCGTGTGTGGTGTAGGAGTTATGTTTAAATAACTGTCATATTGAGTGTTACTGTATACAGTCATATTGAGTAATACCTCATTTTTGTATTTGCAAACCATAGAAAAACAACTGTATATAGTAAAACTCACATGTATTCAATATCACAGGCATCTTTAGACTCTTTGCACGTTTGGATTAGGAATTATGTTGGAATACATTTTTATTGCTTTATTCGCATTATCTCAGGATTCTAAGTACATTACTGTCAAATTGAGTAAAACATTACTTTTTGTTTTTGCAAACGGTACCAAATGTTTTTTTTTTCAGGAAAACTCTCAAAGATGCATTTCTTCAGGCATTATTAGACATATTGCATGTGTATTTTTGGAGTTATGTTTCATAAACTGAAATTTTGAGTTTGACCAATATGAGGCCAGTAAAACCTGATTTTTGTATTTTTGAACCTTTCCAAAATACCTGATTCAGGTCAAACTCACATAAATTCAATATTACAGGCTTTTTTAGACACATTTCATGTTTGGTTTTGGAGTTATGATTATAAACCTTTCATATTTAGGTTGACAGTCACACTGTTATATTGAATAAAAAAACTAACTTGTGTCTTTAGAAACCTTACAAAAGATCATTTTTCTAGTACTACTAACAAAAATACATATCTCTAGGCATTATTAGCCATTTTGCATGTGTTGTTTAGAAGTTATGTTTGAATACATTTTTATTGCTTTTTTCGCATTATCTCAGGATTCTAAGAACATTATAGTCATATTGAGTAAAAAACTACTTTTTGCATTTGCAAGATTTAAAAAAGCATATGTTTCGAGTACAACTCCCAAAGATGCATTATTTCAGGCATTATTAGCCATTTTCCATGTGTGGTGTAGGAGTTATGTTTAAATAACTGTCATATTGAGTGTTACAGTATACAGTCATGTTGAGTAATACCTAATTTTTGTATTTGCAAACCATAGAAAAACAACTGTATATAGTAAAACTCACATGTATTCAATATCACAGGCATCTTTAGACTCTTTGCACGTTTGGATTAGGAATTATGTTGGAATACATTTTTATTGCTTTATTCACATTATCTCAGGATTCTAAGTACATTACTGTCAAATTGAGTAAAACATTACTTTTTTGTTTTGCAAACGGTACCAAATGTTTTTTTTTTTCAGGAAAACTCTCAAAGATGCATTTCTTCAGGCATTATTAGACATATTGCATGTGTATTTTTGGAGTTATGTTTCATAAACTGACATTTTGAGTTTGACCAATATGAGGCCAGTAAAACCTGATTTTTGTATTTTTGAACCTTTCCAAAATACCTGATTCAGGTCAAACTCACATAAATTCAATATTACAGGCTTTTTTAGACGAAGTTCATGTTTGGTTTTGGAGTTATGATTATAAACCTTTCATATTTAGGTTGACAGTCACACTGTTATATTGAATAAAAAAACTAACTTGTGTCTTTAGAAACCTTACAAAAGATCATTTTTCTAGTATTACTAACAAAAATACACATCTCTAATCATTATTAGCCATTTTGCATGTGTTGTTTAGAAGTTATGTTTGAATACATTTTTATTGCTTTTTTCGCATTATCTCAGGATTCTAAGAACATTATAGTCATATTGAGTAAAAAACTACTTTTTGCATTTGCAAGATTTAAAAAAGCATATGTTTCCAGTAAAACTCCCAAAGATGCATTATTTCAGACATTATTAGCCATTTTCCATGTGTGGTGTAGGAGTTATGTTTAAATAACTGTCATATTGAGTGTTACTGTATACAGTCATATTGAGTAATACCTCATTTTTGTATTTGCAAACCATAGAAAAACAACTGTATCTAGTAAAACTCACATGTATTCAATATCACAGGCATTTTTAGACACTTTGCACGTTTGGATTAGGAATTATGTTGGAATACATTTTTATTGCTTTATTCGCATTATCTCAGGATTCTAAGTACATTACTGTCAAATTGAGTAAAACATTACTTTTTGTTTTTGCAAACGGTACCAAATGTTTTTTTTTCAGGAAAACTCTCAAAGATGCATTTCTTCAGGCATTATTAGACATATTGCATGTGTATTTTTGGAGTTATGTTTCATAAACTGACATTTTGAGTTTGACCATTATGAGGCCAGTAAAACCTGATTTTTGTATTTTTGAACCTTTCCAAAATACCTGATTCAAGTCAAACTCACATAAATTCAATATTACAGGCTTTTTTGGACAAAGTTCATGTTTGGTTTTGGAGTTATGATTATAAACCTTTCATATTTAGGTTGACAGTCACAGTGTTATATTCAATAAAAAAACTAACTTGTGTCTTTAGAAACCTTACAAAAGATCATTTTTCTAGTACTACTAACAAAAATACATATCTCTAGGCATTATTAGCCATTTTGCATGTGTTGTTTAGAAGTTATGTTTGAATACATTTTTATTGCTTTTTTCGCATTATCTCAGGATTCTAAGAACATTATAGTCATATTGAGTAAAAAACTACTTTTTGCATTTGCAAGATTTAAAAAAGCATATGTTTCGAGTAAAACTCCCAAAGATGCATTATTTCAGGCATTATTATTCATTTTCCATGTGTGGTGTAGGAGTTATGTTTAAATAACTGTCATATTGAGTGTTACAGTATACAGTCATATTGAGTAATACCTCATTTTTGTATTTGCAAACCATAGAAAAACAACTGTATATAGTAAAACTCACATGTATTCAATATCACAGGCATTTTTAGACACTTTGCACGTTTGGATTAGGAATTATGTTGGAATACATTTTTATTGCTTTATTCGCATTATCTCAGGATTCTAAGTACATTACTGTCAAATTGAGTAAAACATTACTTTTTGTTTTTGCAAACGGTACCAAATGTTTTTTTTTCAGGAAAACTCTCAAAGATGCATTTCTTCAGGTATTATTAGACATATTGCATGTGTATTTTTGGAGTTATGTTTCATAAACTGACATTTTGAGTTTGACCAATATGAGGCCAGTAAAACCTGATTTTTGTATTTTTGAACCTTTCCAAAATACCTGATTCAGGTCAAACTCACATAAATTCAATATTACAGGCTTCTTTAGACAAAGTTCATGTTTGGTTTTGGAGTTATGATTATAAACCTTTCATATTTAGGTTGGCAGTCACACTGTTATATTGAATAAAAAAACTAACTTGTGTCTTTAGAAACCTTACAAAAGATCATTTTTCTAGTACTACTAACAAAAATACATATCTCTAGGCATTATTAGCCATTTTGCATGTGTTGTTTAGAAGTTATGTTTGAATACATTTTTATTGCTTTTTTCGCATTATCTCAGGATTCTAAGAACATTATAGTCATATTGAGTAAAAAACTACTTTTTGCATTTGCAAGATTTAAAAAAGCATATGTTTCCAGTAAAACTCCCAAAGATGCATTATTTCAGACATTATTAACCATTTTCCGTGTGTGGTGTAGGAGTTATGTTTAAATAACTGTCATATTGAGTGTTACTGTATACAGTCATATTGAGTAATACCTCATTTTTGTATTTGCAAACCATAGAAAAACAACTGTATCTAGTAAAACTCACATGTATTCAATATCACAGGCATTTTTAGACACTTTGCACGTTTGGATTAGGAATTATGTTGGAATACATTTTTATTGCTTTATTCGCATTATCTCAGGATTCTAAGTACATTACTGTCAAATTGAGTAAAACATTACTTTTTGTTTTTGCAAACGGTACCAAATGTTTTTTTTTCAGGAAAACTCTCAAAGATGCATTTCTTCAGGCATTATTAGACATATTGCATGTGTATTTTTGGAGTTATGTTTCATAAACTGACATTTTGAGTTTGACCATTATGAGGCCAGTAAAACCTGATTTTTGTATTTTTGAACCTTTCCAAAATACCTGATTCAGGTCAAACTCACATAAATTCAATATTACAGGCTTTTTTGGACAAAGTTCATGTTTGGTTTTGGAGTTATGATTATAAACCTTTCATATTTAGGTTGACAGTCACAGTGTTATATTCAATAAAAAAACTAACTTGTGTCTTTAGAAACCTTACAAAAGATCATTTTTCTAGTACTACTAACAAAAATACATATCTCTAGGCATTATTAGCCATTTTGCATGTGTTGTTTAGAAGTTATGTTTGAATACATTTTTATTGCTTTTTTCGCATTATCTCAGGATTCTAAGAACATTATAGTCATATTGAGTAAAAAACTACTTTTTGCATTTGCAAGATTTAAAAAAGCATATGTTTCGAGTAAAACTCCCAAAGATGCATTATTTCAGGCATTATTATTCATTTTCCATGTGTGGTGTAGGAGTTATGTTTAAATAACTGTCATATTGAGTGTTACTGTATACAGTCATATTGAGTAATACCTCATTTTTGTATTTGCAAACTATAGAAAAACAACTGTATCTAGTAAAACTCACATGTATTCAATATCACAGGCCTTTTTAGACACTTTGCACGTTTGGATTAGGAATTATGTTGGAATACATTTTTATTGCTTTATTCGCATTATCTCAGGATTCTAAGTACATTACTGTCAAATTGAGTAAAACATTACTTTTTGTTTTTGCAAACGGTACCAAATGTTTTTTTTCAGGAAAACTCTCAAAGATGCATTTCTTCAGGCATTATTAGACATATTGCATGTGTATTTTTGGAGTTATGTTTCATAAACTGACATTTGAGTTTGACCAATATGAGGCCAGTAAAACCTGATTTTTGTATTTTTGAACCTTTCCAAAATACCTGATTCAGGTCAAACTCACATAAATTCAATATTACAGGCTTTTTTGGACAAAGTTCATGTTTGGTTTTGGAGTTATGATTAAAAACCTTTCATATTTAGGTTGCCAGTCACACTGTTATATTGAATAAAAAAACTAACTTGTGTCTTTAGAAACCTTACAAAAGATAATTTTTCTAGTACTACTAACAAAAATACATATCTCTAGGCATTATTAGCCATTTTGCATGTGTTGTTTAGAAGTTATGTTTGAATACATTTTTATTGCTTTTTTCGCATTATCTCAGGATTCTAAGAACATTATAGTCATATTGAGTAAAAAACTACTTTTTGCATTTGCAAGATTTAAAAAAGCCTATGTTTCCAGTAAAACTCCCAAAGATGCATTATTCAGGCATTATTAGCCATTTTCCATGTGTGGTGTAGGAGTTATGTTTAAATAACTGTCATATTGAGTGTTACAGTATACAGTCATATTGAGTAATACCTCATTTTTGTATTTGCAAACCATAGAAAAACAACTGTATCTAGTAAAACTCACATGTATTCAATATCACAGGCATTTTTAGACACTTTGCACGTTTGGATTAGGAATTATGTTGGAATACATTTTTATTGCTTTATTCGCATTATCTCAGGATTCTAAGTACATTACTGTCAAATTGAGTAAAACATTACTTTTTGTTTTTGCAAACGGTACCAAATGGGTTTTCATCAGAAAAACTCTCAAAGATGCATTTCTTCAGGCATTATTAGACATATTGCATGTGTATTTTTGGAGTTATGTTTCATAAACTGAAATTTTGAGTTTGACCAATATGAGGCCAGTAAAACCTGATTTTTGTATTTTTGAACCTTTCCAAAATACCTGATTCAGGTCAAACTCACATAAATTCAATATTACAGGCTTTTTTAGACAAATTTCATGTTTGGTTTTGGAGTTATGATTATAAACCTTTCATATTTAGGTTGACAGTCACACTGTTATATTGAATAAAAAAAATAACTTGTGTCTTTAGAAACCTTAAAAAAGATCATTTTTCTAGTACTACTGACAAAAATACATATCTCTAGGCATTATTAGCCATTTTGCATGTGTTGTTTAGAAGTTATGTTTGAATACATTTTTATTGCTTTTTTCGCATTATCTCAGGATTCTAAGAACATTATAGTCATATTGAGTAAAAAACTACTTTTTGCATTTGCAAGATTTAAAAAAGCATATGTTTCGAGTAAAACTCCCAAAGATGCATTATTTCAGGCATTATTAGCCATTTTCCATGTGTGGTGTAGGAGTTATGTTTAAATAACTGTCATATTGAGTGTTACAGTATACAGTCATATTGAGTAATACCTAATTTTTGTATTTGCAAACCATAGAAAAACAACTGTATATAGTAAAACTCACATGTATTCAATATCACAGCCATTTTTAGACACTTTGCACGTTTGGATTAGGAATTATGTTGGAATACATTTTTATTGCTTTATTCGCATTATCTCAGGATTCTAAGTACATTACTGTCAAATTGAGTAAAACATTACTTTTTGTTTTTGCAAACGGTACCAAATGTTTTTTTTTTCAGGAAAACTCTCAAAGATGCATTTCTTCAGGCATTATTAGACATATTGCATGTGTATTTTTGGAGTTATGTTTCATAAACTGACATTTTGAGTTTGACCAATATGAGGCCAGTAAAACCTGATTTTTGTATTTTTGAACCTTTCCAAAATACCCGATTCAGGCCAAACTCACATAAATTCAATATTACAGGCTTTTTTAGACAAAGTTCATGTTTGGTTTTGGAGTTATGATTATAAACCTTTCATATTTAGGTTGCCAGTCACACTCTTATATTGAATAAAAAAACTAACTTGTGTCTTTAGAAACCTTACAAAAGATCATTTTTCTAGTACTACTAACAAAAATACATGTCTCTAGGCATTATTAGCCATTTTGCATGTGTTGTTTAGAAGTTATGTTTGAATACATTTTTATTGCTTTTTTTGCATTTTCTCAGGATTCTAAGAACATTATAGTCATATTGAGTAAAAAACTACTTTTTGCATTTGCAAGATTTAAAAAAGCATATGTTTCGAGTAAAACTCCCAAAGATTCATTATTTCAGGCATTATTAGCCATTTTCCATGTGTGGTGTAGGAGTTATGTTTAAATAACTGTCATATTGAGTGTTACAGTATACAGTCATATTGAGTAATACCTCATTTTTGTATTTACAAACCATAGAAAAAAAACTGTATCTAGTAAAACTCACATGTATTCAATATCACAGGCATTTTTAGACTCTTTGCACGTTTGGATTAGGAATTATGTTGGAATACATTTTTATTGCTTTATTCGCATTATCTCAGGATTCTAAGTACATTACTGTCAAATTGAGTAAAACATTACTTTTTGTTTTTGCAAACGGTACCAAATGTTTTTTTTTTCAGGAAAACTCTCAAAGATGCATTTCTTCAGGCATTATTAGACATATTGCATGTGTATTTTTGGAGTTATGTTTCATAAACTGACATTTTGAGTTTGACCATAATGAGGCCAGTAAAACCTGATTTTTGTATTTTTGAACCTTTCCAAAATACCTGATTCAGGTCAAACTCACATAAATTCAATATTACAGGCTTTTTTGGACAAAGTTCATGTTTGGTTTTGGAGTTATGATTATAAACCTTTCATATTTAGGTTGCCAGTCACACTGTTATATTGAATAAAAAAACTAACTTGTGTCTTTAGAAACCTTACAAAAGATCATTTTTCTAGTACTACTAACAAAAATACATATCTCTAGGCATTATTAGCCATTTTGCATGTGTTGTTTAAAAGTTATGTTTGAATACATTTTTATTGCCTTTTTCGCATTATCTCAGGATTCTAAGAACATTATAGTCATATTGAGTAAAAAACTACTTTTTGCTTTTGCAAGATTTAAAAAAGCATATTTTTCGAGTAAAACTCCCAAAGATGCATTATTTCAGGCATTATTAGCCATTTTCCATGTGTGGTGTAGGAGTTATGTTTAAATAACTGTCATATTGAGTGTTACAGTATACAGGCATATTGAGTAATACCTCATTTTTGTATTTGCAAACCATAGAAGTCAACTGTATCTAGTAAAACTCACATGTATTCAATATCACAGGCATTTTTAGACTCTTTGCACGTTTGGATTAGGAATTATGTTGGAATACATTTTTATTGCTTTATTCGCATTATCTCAGGATTCTAAGTACATTACTGTCAAATTGAGTAAAACATTACTTTTTGTTTTTGCAAACGGTACCAAATGTTTTCTTTTCAGGGAAAACTCTCAAAGATGCATTTCTGCATGCATTATTAGACATATTGCATGTGTATTTTTGGAGTTATGTTTCATAAACTGACATTTTGAGTTTGACCAATATGAGGCCAGTAAAACCTGATTTTTGTATTTTTGAACCTTTCCAAAATACCTGATTCAGGTCAAACTCACATAAATTCAATATTACAGGCTTTTTTAGACAAAGTTCATGTTTGGTTTTGGAGTTATGATTATAAACCTTTCATATTTAGGTTGACAGTCACACTGTTATATTGAATAAAAAAACTAACTTGTGTCTTTAGAAACCTTACAAAAGATCATTTTTCTAGTACTACTAACAAAAATACATATCTCTAGGCATTATTAGCCATTTTGCATGTGTTGTTTAGAAGTTATGTTTGAATACATTTTTATTGCTTTTTTCGCATTATCTCAGGATTCTAAGAACATTATAGTCATATTGAGTAAAAAACTACTTTTTGCATTTGCAAGATTTAAAAAAGCATATGTTTCCAGTAAAACTCCCAAAGATGCATTATTTCAGGCATTATTAGCCATTTTCCATGTGTGGTGTAGGAGTTATGTTTAAATAACTGTCATATTGAGTGTTACAGTATACAGTCATATTGAGTAATACCTCATTTTTGTATTTGCAAACCATAGAAAAACAACTGTATCTAGTAAAACTCACATGTATTCAATATCACAGGCATTTTTAGACACTTTGCACGTTTGGATTAGGAATTATGTTGGAATACATTTTTATTGCTTTATTCGCATTATCTCAGGATTCTAAGTACATTACTGTCAAATTGAGTAAAACATTACTTTTTGTTTTTGCAAACGGTACCAAATGTTTTTTTTTTCAGGAAAACTCTCAAAGATGCATTTCTTCAGGCATTATTAGACATATTGCATGTGTATTTTTGGAGTTATGTTTCATAAACTGAAATTTTGAGTTTGACCAATATGAGGCCAGTAAAACCTGATTTTTGTATTTTTGAACCTTTCCAAAATACCTGATTCAGGTCAAACTCACATAAATTCAATATTACAGGCTTTTTTAGACACATTTCATGTTTGGTTTTGGAGTTATGATTATAAACCTTTCATATTTAGGTTGACAGTCACACTGTTATATTGAATAAAAAAACTAACTTGTGTCTTTAGAAACCTTACAAAAGATCATTTTTCTAGTACTACTAACAAAAATATATATCTCTAGGCATTATTAGCCATTTTTGCATGTGTTGTTTAGAAGTTATGTTTGAATACATTTTTATTGCTTTTTTCGCATTATCTCAGGATTCTAAGAACATTATAGTCATATTGAGTAAAAAACTACTTTTTGCATTTGCAAGATTTAAAAAAGCATACGTTTCGAGTACAACTCCCAAAGATGCATTATTTCAGGCATTATTAGCCATTTTCCATGTGTGGTGTAGGAGTTATGTTTAAATAACTGTCATATTGAGTGTTACAGTATACAGTCATATTGAGTAATACCTAATTTTTGTATTTGCAAACCATAGAAAAACAACTGTATATAGTAAAACTCACATGTATTCAATATCACAGGCATCTTTAGACTCTTTGCACGTTTGGATTAGGAATTATGTTGGAATACATTTTTATTGCTTTATTCACATTATCTCAGGATTCTAAGTACATTACTGTCAAATTGAGTAAAACATTACTTTTTGGTTTTGCAAACGGTACCAAATGTTTTTTTTTTTCAGGAAAACTCTCAAAGATGCATTTCTTCAGGCATTATTAGACATATTGCATGTGTATTTTTGGAGTTATGTTTCATAAACTGACATTTTGAGTTTGACCAATATGAGGCCAGTAAAACCTGATTTTTGTATTTTTGAACCTTTCCAAAATACCTGATTCAGGTCAAACTCACATAAATTCAATATTACAGGCTTTTTTAGACGAAGTTCATGTTTGGTTTTGGAGTTATGATTATAAACCTTTCATATTTAGGTTGACAGTCACACTGTTATATTGAATAAAAAAACTAACTTGTGTCTTTAGAAACCTTACAAAAGATCATTTTTCTAGTATTACTAACAAAAATACACATCTCTAATCATTATTAGCCATTTTGCATGTGTTGTTTAGAAGTTATGTTTGAATACATTTTTATTGCTTTTTTCGCATTATCTCAGGATTCTAAGAACATTATAGTCATATTGAGTAAAAAACTACTTTTTGCATTTGCAAGATTTAAAAAAGCATATGTTTCCAGTAAAACTCCCAAAGATGCATTATTTCAGACATTATTAGCCATTTTCCATGTGTGGTGTAGGAGTTATGTTTAAATAACTGTCATATTGAGTGTTACTGTATACAGTCATATTGAGTAATACCTCATTTTTGTATTTGCAAACCATAGAAAAACAACTGTATCTAGTAAAACTCACATGTATTCAATATCACAGGCCTTTTTAGACACTTTGCACGTTTGGATT